>NC_058408.1:80301313-80601313 GCF_002201575.2 Neomonachus schauinslandi
TGGTGATGCTGATGATGTTGGTGGTGATGATGGTGTTGATGGTGATGGTGATGATGGTGATGCTGATGGTGATGATGGTGATGATGGTGATGCTGATGGTGATGATGGTGATGATGATGGTGATGATGGTGATGATGATGGTGTTGATGGTGATGGTGATAGTGGTGATGATGGTGATGATGATGGTGTTGATGGTGATGGTGATGATGGTGATGCTGATGGTGATGATAAAGGTTCATTTACTGAGCATTTACTGTGCTCCAGGCACTTAATTTTTATTGCTTTTTCCATCTATACAGCACTGCCATTTTAGAGAAAAGGAGACCAGGGCTTAGAGAAGCTAAGTGAAGACTGAGATTACACAGCTGCTGAGTGGTGAGGCTGGGGTCAGAGGTTTCCAGACCGGAGCAATCTCTCACTGTTTCATGCTATTGGCCCTCCCCCATCCCAGCATGGAAAGCACAAGAAGAGTCTGGACTAACAAACTAAAAAAAGGCTCTGGCAGCCCCAGGAGATTTATTCCTGATTTAAAGCCAACCCTAGGGGTCCTGCTAGCTCACAGAATGCCAAGTGAGTGAGTTCTGGAGAAGGAAACAGGGATTATTATATGATCGGAAATACAATCTAACTTATGCCTTCCTCTGTAGTTTGGGTTCTTAGGGGAAATCAGCTTTTCAGGATTTGAAAGTTATTCATCACTATCTTATCAGTTCCATAAATTGAGCTAAAAATTGTGAAACCCCAAACTATAATTAGTATTCGGGTATCCAGGGTCAGAACAGAACTGCATATAGATGATAAAAATGAACATGATCTATCTCTTGGGAGTTAGAGCCCTTGACATCACAGAGAGGGCTGACCCTACATGACTAAAAGTTTGCTAAGTAATCACCTTCTCTACTGAGAAAGGTGTTCCTGAGGACGTATGGGCTCCCCAAACACATTGCCACCCCAAATTGCTTCAGTGCCTTCACAATTTGATAATTATGGCTGTCACACACTCCCCAAGGGGTTCTTCCTCCTGGTTTTGCCCATACCTATTGTACCACAACTAGGATCCAAAAGCTAATCACCCTCTTTGATTCTTCCCTATTATAGAGTGAACGTTTGTGCCCCCCCGCCAAATTCATACTCTGAAGCCTAGCCTCCAATGTAATGGTATTGGAGGTGGGGCCTTTGGGAGGTGATTACATTTGGATCAGGTCAAGAGAGTGGGGCCCCCATGATGAGATTAATGCCGTTATAAGAAGAGGAACAGACAAAAAGAAGGTTCTGTGAGCACACAGTGAGATGGCAGCTGCCTACAAGCCAAAACAGGCACCAGAATGAAACCTACCTTGGGAGCACCTCCAGAACCTCTAGAAATAAAATTCTCTTGCTTAAGCTGCCTGCCCAGTTAGTGGGATTTTGTTAACGCAGCCGGAGCAGACTAAGACATCACTGACCTTCACCACCCAACATCGGTGTCCTTTTATGGGTAAAAAGACATCATCCTGATTCTTGTCTTTAGGTCCCCAATTATTTCACTAACTTTGTAACTAGTCTTCCTGGGCTTTTCTCTTTTCTACCGTGAGCCATCTTCCAGACTCCACCAAAATAACCTCCTACAACAATATTTCCAACGAGTTACTTCCTTGTGCAGTAAGAATTGGAGCCTTTGAAGAATGACTCCCAGACACCTACCACAGTACATTCAAACCCCTCAGTCTGGCATTTGAGACCCTCCACAATAAAGCCTTTCATGTTCCTTTCAATATTTACTTTCAAGTACTCTCTTGTGTTGGTTCCAAACCAAGCTATACTGTTCCTCAGACAAAATGTGGGCATTAGCCAACCCTGCCTTTTCTTTGCCCTTTCTAGATTATCAGATGCATTCAATGCTGTGAAGAAATATAAAGCAAGACAAGGAGATAGAGAGCAACAGAAGGGACCATTTTGCAGATAAATGGTCAGGGAAGGCTGAAGCAGTCACATAGCACTGACTTGAATCAAGTAAAGGAATGCGCCTCAAGGTTATCTAGAGGAAGAGCATTCCAGGCAGAGGAACTAGTGTGTGTAAAAGCTTTGAGGTGAGCTGGCATGTTTGTAGGACAGCAAGGAGAGCAGTATAGTGCACAGAGCAAGGGAGTGAGAGGGTGGTGGGCAATGAGGCCAGGAAGGCAGTGAACACGGTACATATCCTGTCCCATTCCAAGTGGGAACACCCACCATTTTTTTTGTGTGGTTTTGTTGTTTTTGTTGTTTTGTTTTGTTTTTTGTTTTGTTTTGTTTTGTTTTTCCAGGAAAAGGCCCTAGTATGCTCAGTCTGGTTTAAACTAGACCCAGTTGACTACATACTTTAACATCTAACCAGAATCTCCATGCTCTATGCGTGTCAAATTCCTGGGTATTAGAAATCATCCATCTGGGGGCGCCTGGGGGGCTCAGTCGTTAAGCGCCTGCCTTCGGCTCAGGTCATGACCCCAGGGTCCTGGGATCGAGCCCCGCATCGGGCTCCCTGCTCCGTGGGAAGCCTGCTTCTCCCTCTCCCTCTCTCTCTCCCACTCCGCCTGCTTGTGTTCCCTCTCTCGCTGTGTCTCTCTCTGTCAAAATAAATAAAATCTTTAAAAAAAAAAAAAGAAAAAAGAAATCATCCATCTGAGTACAAATTCTCTTTATCTGTTGTATTTTGCTAGGAGGTACAAGTTGATGGATTATGTGTATTTATTGTTATTCCGAAGCACCCTGCATTATACCATTCTTGCTGTTGAATTGACAAAGGATTAAAACACAGGGGCTCATGCTCATCTGTTCGTGTCCCAGGAACTAGGACAAGGTAGTAATCATTAATGTGGGCTTTGAGGCTAAACAAACTCAGTTCTAGGCCTTTCTTTGCCACTTAATATGAAGTTACTTATTTGTCTCAACCTCTATGTCCCCACATATAAGACAAGCATAAGAATAATACCTCACAGGCTTGCCGTGAACATTAAATGAGATAAATGAATATAACTTGCAGAATATGGAATATGGACACACTCACTGAATTTTGGGTGGGTGTGTGTGTGTGTGTGTGTGTAATTTAAATTTAGAACCAAAAGTATTTATATTCTCTGAAATAAAATCAATCAGATGGTATGTTCAGTGCAACAACTTCAAAAATAAAAATGTTTCTAATTTTTTCATGATGATTAATATGAGAAGAGTTTCTCTGGTAAGTTCTCAAGCAGAACACACATGAACTACTTTCCCATAAACACACCATTGTCTTTCAGAATTTTTTTGGTTACAGGCAACAAAAACAGGGACCTAAACAACATAGGCAATCATTTCTCTCATGAAACGTGCCTGAAACTAACAAATCTAAAACTAGGCAAGCCAAAATGGGCACAGTGGCTCCATGCTGTTACCAATGTACCATTGTCCTTGTATCTTTCAGCTCCATCATCCTTAGGTCATGGAATCAAGCCTCATTGTTGCAAATGGCTGCTGCAGCACCAGATGTCAGGTCCAAGTTCCAGATGGGAATAAGGGATGTATGGTGGGACAAAAGGGCACATGCCATATGAGCTAACCCACCATGTAAGGAGCTTTCTTAGAATTCCCCAATAACCTTAACTTCTATCTCATTGGCCAGAATTGAGTCATTATCTCTTCATATGAGAGGCTACAAAATACAAGTTCTAATTGGTTACATTAAAGCCTCAAGAAAATCAGGACTCTGTTGATAAGAAAGAAAATGAACGTGAACATTGGGTAGACAACCAGCAGATTTGACCTCAACCTTCTTACAATTGTCTTTTCATAGGAGGTATGTACATAATTTTACAAGTTTATGGTTAAGAGGGTGGTCTCAAGAACATCTGCAATCCCTTAAGAAAAGAAATATATTTTATGTCATCAAATCAGGACATCCATTTGCTTAATTCCCAAATGGAAATACTTTAGGCATTCCCCAAAACCTAAGAAAATTAATTATGTAATTTACTAAAATAGCTTCCTGCCTGTTTTCATCTTCAGTTTCATCAGATGCTCCTGTCACACATACTAATTTTCTTCTCCATATAATATATTGAATTTTTTTTTAGCCACAAGTTCTTACCATATTCTAGCTTTAACTTGATTTGACAATAAGAGATCCATTTGTCTGGTGCTGGGAAAAGACAAGGTGACACACACATCCAACACTGTAATACTTTTGGAACAAGAGTAGAAAGTCCAGGAGGATTTTTAAAAATATTTATTTATTTATTTATTTATTTATTTGCGAGAGAGAGCACACATGCACACGTGTCAGTGGGGGAAGGGGCAGAGGGAGAGGGAGAGAGAATCCTTAAGCAGGCTCCCTGCTGAGCACGGAGCCTGACACAGGGCTCAATCCCAGGACCCTGAGATCATGACCTGAGCCAAAATCAAGAGTTGGCCGTTAAGTAATTGAGCTACCCAGACACCCCAGTCCAGGAGAATTCTGACACTGATTTCTACAATGCTTACCTGCATATGAACTGAATAACAGTGTTATGATATGAACAGAATTATGTTTTTTTTTTAATTTGCCATTGGATGTCATGATCACAGTGACAGTTCTAAAGATGATGGACTAAAGAATGTGAGTTTGAGAAAAGGAGCTATAAACCTCAAGAGGAAAGTAATTGATCAAGCTCTGTGATACAATTCCTGGGCACAATTCTATACTTACACTTCAGTTAGCAGGTGCACTGAGCCGCTAATGAGAGCCATAAAGGATGAGGTTGCCCAAACCAGCACCCTCCCTTTGATATATGTTGGGCTCTAATGAGAGCTGAAGGCCATAGGCCAGGACAGACCTACCCCTGAAACCCAACCTATGAGCCTTTACAACTGATACTCTGGCAGCAATGCATTCATTTATTCATTCATTCATTCATTCTTACTTACTGCCTGGTTCTGTGCTCTCTTCTTGGAATGCAGAGTGAATGATCCAATGCTGGCCTTCCTGGAGCTTCCAGGGGTATACAATGCAAAAAGGTAAGTGCTGTGACAGGTATTTAGGATGAGGAGGAGTGTTGGGGGACAGGCTGATGAGGACAATAAGGAGAAAGTGATTTGTAAGCTGAATGGTAAGGAGATGTCAGATTTGGGGGACGGGTAGACACAGGAAGAGCAATGGTCCTCATGATTGAGGAGCACAAGAAGGACCAAGGCAGAGAAGAGATCTCAGGGTTGAACCTCAGAAGCTGAAAAACGGCAGCACCCTCCCAAGAGCTTCCACTTGAACTGAAATGGGCCAACACATTACATAAGAGCCTGTTACTGATGTTCTTTCATACTGTGCTTAGGGGAGTCAGGAATTGAGCAGACACTCTAAATTCCCTCAAGTCTTATCTCACTTTAGTTGTGAAATCTCAGGGTTCAGGGAAATATTTTGTGTGTGCTAGACTAATGGATTGTCTGGATTGGGAACTGCCAACCTCCTTTCCTAACTGTACTTTCTTGTTAATAATTAATTGGTTCCGAAAACAGGTATTGGGTATCCACTATACACCGGGCACTCAGCTAGGGGCTAAAAATACAAACATAACAAAAGATGGTAAGACTGTAGTCTATTGTCTCAGCTGCAGCTAAGGCACCAAAGCCAAAATCGACAAAATAAGTGGCAAAGACTCCCACATTCTAAAGAGAAGTTCCAGAACACCCATGTAGGACTTGCAGAGAAGGTGCTCGAAACTGACTTTGAAGTCCTTAGTCCTTGGGGATATAAAAGGGTAGAGTTTGCCATGGCTGAGGGAGCCGATTTCTCTGGAGAAGGTTGGAGTGCTGTCAGATTCCTGGAGCTACCACTCCGTCTGGGGGAGGAGAGGAGAGTGTGTGCCCCCCACTCAAAGTCAGTGAGGGGACACAGAAAGCGTGAGGTGGGTCCCCTGGAAATTCAATCTGATTCATGCCTGAGAAAGGCAAACAGTGAGAGGCATTCTCTGGGGAAGAGACACAGCCAGCCACACCAGCAGCCAGCCGTTTAGCACAAGTAGAGGCATTTTCCTACAATTTAGGATCGTTTTTTTTGGTTTTGGTTTTTTTTTTAAGGCACCCTATTCAAAAGGGCTTCCTGCTGGGGCAGGGCAACCTCAGCACAGAGGCTGGAGATGGATGCAGAAGTTGGGAGGAGAGGGGGCAGTAGGGAGGTGCATCGTTGATTATAGGGAGCAGAGGTAGGGAGGGCTGGGCCCTCTGAAAAGCCCGTGAAGACTGCCCAGAGAGAAAGAATCACCTTTAAGGATCTGCCAAATGGGAGCAACTTCACTCGCTCTTCCTTCCAGTTCTTCCTCCCTCCCAGTGACCCTGACCAAGTCTGATGGGTTGGGGGGGGGGGGAGGAGGAGAGGATCAAAGTAGGAAATAAGAGAGAAGCGGGCCACGTGGTCCCCCAGCTTTAGGATTCCCTGCCAGATGCTTCCAGGCTCCAGGAGAGGAGAAAGGTTAAAGTCCGGACTATGAAACTGGACTCAACATTCTAGCATTGAACCAAGACCACGCTTGTGACTAAAAGGGACAGGAGTGTCCTCTAAATGAGAGGCCTGAGATTTCATTTGTGGAACAGGGAAAAACAAAAGAGGCCTTTAAGTGGTTTTAAAGGGCCAGTGACAGGAAAGAATAAAGTTGCTTTCTGAATGTCTCTACTCAGCTCTAGTCTTTCAATGTAACAGTTGTACAAGCTTGTAGAAGGAAGCATACAAATTCTAAGAGGGAAAAGATGTTTACAGCCACTATAACCCAATGTACTAAAAAAGAGAACCACAACTGTGGGATGTATGGGATGGAGAAGAGGAAGATATACGCAACGTTCAACGAGGGTTGCCAAATAAAAATGCGCAACATCCACTTACACTTTAATTTCAGATAAATAATGAATAAATCTGTTTAGCATAAGACTGTCCCATGCGATGTTTTGATTTGCTAAATCTGGTAAAGCTATGCTCGTGGGACAGAGATTGGCCCTGGAATCCCTCTTACTGATGTAGTCTGTCCTGCTCATTGCTCTTGTTCTTCCTGGATTTTGAGTTCTACAGACACCCCTGGTCACATCTGGACCTCTACATACCTGCTACTCACCTACTGTTGTTTGTAACTACCACACAGAGAACCCATGACGACCCAAATGAGGTCATCTCAATATCATCTCCATGCTGCGACTTATAAATGGTCTATCTCCAACTCTAACCTTTCTGCCTGACCTCCGGAATAGTTGGTGAAAGTGTCCCACTACCTACTCAACCCCTCCATGTGGATGGAGGGCAGGCAGTCAGACACGAAATATCCCAAACAGAACTGACAACTCCCAAATTTCTTCCCCAAATCCCTCCTTCTTGAGTCTTCTCCCATCTCAGCCAGTGGTGCACAGTGGATCAAGCCAAAGACCCACGCATCGTCCTTGGGTCATCTCTCTTTTCTCACTCCCTGCGTGTAATCCATTGGCAAATCCCACCTCAAATGATGTTCCAGACCTGGCCCTCTAAACTATGCCCACAGCCACAGCATCCTAGTCCAAGGCTTTGCCCTCTGCTTTACTTCCATGGCCTCTCTCCACTTCCCCTGTTACCCACCTTCGTCCACCCTGCACAGCAGCCAGGAGGGCTCTTTTACAAACATAAAGTGGATCATGTCATTCCCTTGCTTACAATCCTCAAACCCCTTCCCATTGGCCTTAAATAAAATCCGTACCCTTTATCACACACCCTCAAGTTCCAGCATCTTCTGTCTTTTCTGACCTCTCTTGTCATCCATATCTCACCTTTGTTCACTACCTTTCAACCCCATTGGCCTTCTCTCTACCCATCAAACAAAGAAAGGTCACCCACTAGCTGCCCCCTCCTTGGACTGTTGCATGATGGGCTCCTTGTTATTGCTCAAGCAGCCTCTCCAAGAAACCTCCCCGACCACTATGTCCAAGGCACCGGCCTTCATCCACCATTTCCTTCACAATATTCTGCTCTATTTCCTTCTCAACTAGTTACCACTACCTGAAATTAACTTATTTACTTGCTCCCCAAAAAGAAATCAAAATCCTTGCTGAAGTCATGTTAGCTAATACCTACTACCTGCCCCTCAATGCAGAGACTTGTCATTCTGTTATAGGAGGAGATTAATTTAGTCTGACAGCATTTGTTCTTTCTAAAGCCATGCTGTTTACTACCGTTCTTATTCAAATATTTATCAAATGGTTTCACAATTATTTTCTTCCAGCCTCTTTCCTGACATGGAGGTTGTGTTTGTCAGTCTGAAGACATCTAGATTCTTCTTTTTGTAAATATGCAACTTAATGCCTTTGTTAGTGTCCAAACTTCTCCTCTGTACATCCTCTAAAATGGAACCAATGCTTCTCTATATGTAAAACTGTAAATAACCAAAACTCCTGGACATATACACCTCAAATTTTTTTCCTTACTTTGGATTCAATTTATACTTCCAAAGTAAAATCACATGGTGCTATTCCAATAGAGATGTATACCTGGATGGGGAGATAGGCAATTTTTAAAAAATGTCTCTACCACGGAGGTATCACTTAAAATCAGATTTCTGTGTCTAATGAACAAAAATACTTTCGTTTATATATTTCATCAGTAAAACATTTAGTCTTCTCAAACTTTCCTCTTTGAATGTTGCTTTGGTTTTCTCATTTTACCTACTGTCAGCATTGCTCATGGTTCTAGTAAACTGTCCTAGTTTCATTCCTATAATATTCTCATTTATATTCCATGTCCCAGAAAGTATTTTGCTTAGTCTATTAGTTTTCCTTTTACATGTTTCTCTTTCTTCATATATGGAAATTACTATATTGTTCTTAATAAAGTGGAGGCAAAAATGTCCAGTCATTTTGCTCTGGCTTCATTTTATATTTCATTTTCAGTTTCTACTAATTTGATTTGCATATCCTTAAAATGCATTTTAATTATGTGCCCATCAGTCTTAATCCGTTCAGTATAAAGGAGAGAGAAAAAAAAAAAGTTTTTTTTTTAACTTTTTAGTTTGTTTTTTTTAAGGTCCTTCTTACATTGAAAGTCAACCCAGAGGAACAACAACAAAAGCCTATTATTTAGGAAACAACAGGAGGAGTCACTTGATCCCATATATATGCTGGGTCCCTTCCCTGCATCCCTAAATCAGTCTGAGCCTGTCTTAGTCCATTTGGGCTGCTACACTATAACCAAAATACCATAGATAGAGTGGCTTAAGCCACGAACATTGATCTCTCACAGTTCTGGAGGCTGGTAAGTCCAAGGTCAAGGCACTGGCAGATCTCTGAGCACCCTCTACCTGGTTTGCTGATGGCCATCTTCTTGCTGGGTCCTCCCAGGGCAGAAGGAATGAGGGAGCAATCTGAGTTGTCTTATATAAGGGCACTAATCCCATTCATGACTGCTCCACCCTCTGGACCTAATCACCTCCCAAAGGCCCCTTCTCCTAATACCATCACATCGGGGTTAGGATTTCAGCAATGAATTTTGGGAGAACATGAACAATCTTATTATGACATACTGCTTAAGCAGAAAACATTAAAAGTGCAATTTGTTACAAGATATATTTAAAATAATAAAAAAAAAAACAAGTAAGAGTTCTTAGGAATTCCAAATGTTAACCAAAATAAGAATTTCAATCAAGTGTTGTAAGTTAAAACTGAGGAGCTTTCCAATAAGTGGAATCAAAAGACAGATGGAATAGGAGAGAAAGATGAAAGCCTGCAGTCTCAATCTAGGCGATATGGCGTCAAGCTCATGGTAATAAAAAAAAAAAATGGAGAAAATAAAGGGAGCAAATTATCAAACAATAATACAGAAGTGAAGTGTCCAAGTAGAGAGTCTGAGGTGGCATGAGGAATGTTTGCTGCACTGTCTTTGAGCTCTATCTGAAAGAAGGGAGTGTCTTCTGTTTGGTAACAAGGTGCCCTTAAGTTGCAGTAGACACCCCTCCCCCATAGTACTGGGGACAACAAGGACTGATGGGCAGATTGATGTGAGAGCTGTAAAACCTTGAAGCAGTGGCATCATTACCATATAGCATCATCAATACAGTCAGAGGAGAGGACCTAGCCCAAACTTCCTTATCCAGTTCTCATAATTAGAACACTTATAATCCCTGAGTAGCCAATAGTTTGCTGGGAGCGACCTAATTCATTGTACTCAAATCACCCCCCAGTGCCTGGCCCGTAGGAGGGAGTCAGCAGATATTGATTGAAAGATGGAATGAATGAACTACTAAGTGAACAAAGAACTCTCCTGGAATGGTAATATGGGGAGGCTGTTTGGAAAGAGGAGGTCTTGTGTGTCAATATTTGTGTTCTTCTGTTCAGCCAGAGAGTCAGAAGGGCTGGAAAGACAGAGAAGGACAGGGGTGAGGGACAAAGCAGAACCAGGAGGAGTAACACCATGCCAGGAGCAGAGCCTCCAGACTGAGCAGGGAAAGCTAGCAGCCCTGGGGAAATGTCAAATGGGATCAGTTAGTGTTAATGGAGAACTTCGATAACCCATGCACAGATTGGTGGAATGCCTCTTCTGGAGCAGATGTAGATGAGGTTTTGGACAAGAACCAGTCATTTTAGAGGCCACAAAGAAAGGAAATACATTGGGCTATTCACTGAACTGTTAAGAGAAATGGGTGCTGAGTAGCTCGGTGTAACAGAAATCACAGTACAATTAAATTCAGTGTTCTGGAGAAGAGAACAAGCCAATCCCTTCCACCAGAATATAGAGCCTTGACAAGGAAGAAAGCAGTCTTTGATAAAAGAGCAAATAACTTGCAGAAAATCCCATATTTTCAAAACAATCTTATTAAAAACACAAGGTAAATGTAGGAGGTACATGACAATCCAAAAGGTCATATTCTCCAGCAAAAATCCTTTGTGATTAGGTGACAGTGTTGGTTTCTGAAAGAACAGCAAATGAGGTGGGGGGGGGGAAGAAGAAAGAAAAGAAAGAGGGAAGGGGGGAGCTTTTATAGCTAGGCACTCATTTAGACTAACTGACTCCTCTTTGGGGGTATGTAAATTACACTGAGATAGAAATTAAGTTAATAATGAAACTAGCTATCATTTCTTGGGAACTTCCCATGAAATGAGCATGGAACTAGATGCTGAAAACATGTTCCCTCCCCCCAACTAGATTTAAGCTGTGGGCCATGTTGAGTTTAGATTTAATTCAAGGTATGATAGGAAACTGTTGAAAGGTTTTAAGCAAGGAAGTAACATGATCTGATTTTTTGTGTGTAATAAGAAACATTTTTTCTTATTTTTCTCATTGTTAAATTTCTTTAAGTGGTAGTTGACTATTTAAAGCAAAACTAATAACCATGTGTTATGAAGTTTATAACACGTTATAATGTTTTGTAAAATGTCTGATAATAATAGCACAATGGATGGGAGGGAGAAATGGAAGTATACAGTTATAAGGTTCTTACCCTAGATATGAAGTGGTGTGATATTATTTGCAATCTGAACTGTGAAAGTTAAAGAAAGATATGTCTTTTCAATCCTAAAGCAACCACAGAAAATAAGTAAGTAAAACAAGGGTATAGCTAATATACCAAAAAAAAAAAAAAAAAAGGACATAAAATACAATAATAAAAATCCTTGATTGATCCAAAGGAAGGCAAAAAAGAGGAAAGCAGAAACAAAGAACAAATGGGACCAACAATACAAATAGCAAGATGATGATTTAAGAGAAACTTGTTACTGATTATGTTAAATGTAAATGGTCTAAACATTTCAATGAAAAGGCAGATTGGATAAAATAACCTCTCTATCCTCTCTCCCTCTCTCTTTTTCCTACCCACCCCCCTTTCTCTCTTTCCCCTCACCCCCCACATTCCTTGCCCCCCAGAGATTTTCTCCTCTCCTCCCTTCTCTCACCTCCCCCCTCTCTGTCCCTCACCTCCATTTCTCTCCAGTCACCTCTTCTCTGTCTCCCCCTCACCTTTTTTCCCACTCTCTCTCTTGACATCTTCAAATGTCACCTTTTCTCTGTTTTTTCAAGATCCCCTCCCCTTTTCTTTGAGGCCAACTAAAAGAACTCTAAGTTCTTCTCAATTTCTTATGCCAAGCAGTGTAACTCTTCTTTTAAAAAAATGACAATCTAGACTGGGTTCCAAAGGCCTCACTTTCGTGACCGATAAGATCCCCTCCCTTACTATCCCACCTTCCTCCTTAGCTAGTCAGCCCAAAATTCCCATTGTTTTTCTCCCTATAACATCTGTATCACTGAGCAACTCTAAATGTATGGAAAAAAAGATGTGCCAAAGAACAGAAAATAGGCAGAAAAGAGATTATCTTTCTTTACCATGATCATTATAATAAGCTCACTTTTCCACATACCTTGGGAGGTCATGATATGCTCTCTGATGACTAAGTAAATAAGGAAACATCAGTATTAACCTCAACTGTCCCCACTGTATTAGTTTCTAAGGGCTGCCAGCAAACTATCACAAACTGGATATGTTAAACAACAGAAATTTATTCTCTCACAGTTCTGGGGGCCAGAAGTGTGAAGTCAAGCTGTCGGCGGGCCATGCTCCTGCCAAAGACTCTAGAATAGAATCCATCCTTTTGTTTTCCACTTCCTGCTGATTTCTGGTGTTCCTTGGCTCATGGCAGCAAACCTCAGATCTCTGCCTCTCTTTACATGGTGTTCATATGGTCTTCCTCTCTGTGTATAGCTATCTCTGTGTCCTCTCCTCTTCTTATAAGGGCATTAGTCATTGGGATTTAGGGTTCACCTTAAATCCAGAATGATTCTATGGTGAGATCTCTAATTACATATGCAAAGACTCTATGTCCAAATAAAGTCAATTCTGAGGTTCTGGGTGGACATCAATTTTGGGGGGGGATGCTACTCAACCCACTATACCTGAAATTTATAATAGCATCCAGAGATTAACTTAAAATTTCAATATTTTTCCCTAAATTTTTCAGCAAAGTTTGTCACATTTTTCACTCATTCATTCACTCACTGAATACGCATTTATTGCACATTGACCACTGTGCTTGACATAGGAGTTTGGGTTCTTTTAATAAACCTAAGTATTGCTGCTACTCCTGAGTTCTTCATACTGATTTTGCATCTCTTCTTTCCAAAGGGAGTTGTCTGCCAGAAAGAGAATTTCTTCCAGGCTGGAGTTATCTTCACATGGTCATTTTTTAAATTAAAACAATAGTAAAGTGCACTGACATTTTGTTCCTAGAGCATGTGGAGTAATATTTTTATGGTTACTCTGGCAACCACAAGGCAAGAGTGGGCAGGAGGAAAGGAGCCGAAGGGCTGGCATCAGTAGCAGAGGGTGGAAGGAGCACCCCTCTGTGATGTGCTGGCTCAGGTCCTAACAGGACAAGGCCAGGAGTCCGGCTACTTACTGCCCAGAAAATGGCCCAGATCTCTGGCCTGAATCACCATCCTGTGACTGGACAGATTACATTCTCAAGAAACGAGTGATAAACTGAGGGGTGTAGGAATTAAGAACTCGTTCTAAAAAAGAAATGTTTATACAGGGCTAGATGTCAGCACATGAAGGACAGTCATGGGTTGCACCACTACTCGTAGACAAGAGGTACATGCATTGCCAAGTCCACAGCAGCTAATGCACTGTCAAGGACTTGATTTTGCCAGTGGTATCAGATTCTGAGACAAAGCCTGAGCTGGGTCCTACTATCTCTAGTATCTCTACATTTAGGAAACACGGCTCTACCATTAAATTAGTTGGTTTCTAGCCACTGTGCACCAAGTACATGCACAGCACTGAACCAAGGACTTTGGAAATATTAAAAAAAAAAAAAAGACCTATGTTACTCTGGTCAAAGATAAAATACAAGTGAGACAATAAATTCATGCTTGTGTGACTCACACATTTTACCTTGTAAGTCTTTTTAAAAAGGAAATAGTTGCGAAAAGGAAAAAAAATCTAAAATCCTGTCGAAAGTCTACACTTAGTTAAGCATATGAGTTTGACTTCATGTGGCCCTGGATTTGAATTCCAACTTTCACTTACTCATTTTATACCCTGGCAAGTTACCTATATTTACTGACTCTGTTTCTTCAATCGCAAAAAGAAGGGGGAAATTCTTACCTCATGGGCTTGTTGTGAGGGTCAAGTGAGAAAATGTTTGACGAGCACTAATATAATGTCTTGGCATATCACTGATACCCAATACATGGAATTGTCACAACTGTAATCATTCATAGGTTCAGCCCCACCCTTGTCATAACTTGGGACATGTGCATAGACATGCCATGTCTTACTGCCAGCAGTACGGCGCTGGCAGGGATAACCGGGAGCTGGGAACACCGAGAGACTACGGAAGCTAACTTCTAAGACCCAGCCTTCTGGAACAGAGAATGCACAATGATCTGATCATCAAGGTCAGGGACAACCTAAACACTCAGTCATCAGCTGGGACCTATTCAGGAGGGTCCCTGGCTCCAACCACTTAGCCTGCAATTTACTGGGTTTCTACTACTACACTAGATACCTTGTCAGAGGGTGGAGAACACAGCCTGGGTGGGATCAGCCAAAACCTACTCCATAGAATGTTCCAACGCTGGGAGAAAACGTGATGAGTGCAGGAGGAGTTGCCATGCATGGAAGTGGCTGGTCTCTTTTAGGGGCTCTGTTGTCACTCAGGACCCCACCTCACAGTCTTCATTATGAATCCTGATAGAGGAAGGGCAGAACCATTCACGATGAGTCAGTTAGGAAACAGAAGCTAGGTTGGGTCTTCAAAAGAACTGTCCAGGGCCCTGATGTGGGAAGCCGGGCAAAAGAAAAAAGTGGGGTGGCCAGCAACAACATGGGGAGGAAGCTGCCCTTGGCCGTTGCCCCTGTAACTCAGAGAAGTCAACTCGGATGAACAAGATGTCGTTCCACCTCTCTGTTAGGTTAGTCACCAAATTAAAATTATTTTTAAGATAGTGTTCTATTTATATACCGAAGAGCTAAGTATGGAATGGTGTGACTCCACGAGTATTCAAAAATATTCCACATGCGCTACAATGAAAATATGAATTATAAAATAAAGCCAGACCAGATTACCTCAACTTTCAGATTATCGTATCTAGAAAGTAGACAATATTAACATTCAAATATTTTTTAATCATAGAAGGAGAGAAAAATGTTTCCATTTGTCAATTTCTTAAAAACAAAAACCAAAACTCAAATCTCTATAAGTATATGAAGTGATTTTGAATATAAATAATCGCTTTTTGCAAATATGGTCAAATTGGTTATAAAGAACCACAAAAGGCAAGTAGTTTTATTTAGTTTCCAGTGAGATGATATAATTCTGACTTGCCTTGACTAGTAGAACTGTCTTTCACATCATCTGGCAAAACATAGAAAATATCATAGAGTTAGGACATAAGTGCTGTAACTTCCAGAACAATGGGCTTGTGGACAGAGAATTGAAGACCCAAGTCCCAGTCCCCTGCCCTGGACAAGTCACTCAACAAGTAGTTGAGCAGCATAGTTTGGAATAAATAAGCGTTCTGGGAGAAGAGAGGGTTGGTCCTTTGTCTCAAGTGATTTAGCATCTAGTTGGTGTCACAAAATTGAAACCAAAGGTACAGTGCTACCAGTAAAAGAGTTTGTGAGGAGGTTCCACAGCGGTGCACCATTCGGAGGAATGAGGGAAAGGGAGAGCCCGCGGGATCTGGAGGCAGAAGACAGGCTGGCCCTGTACTGTTAGGGAAGCTGCAGGTAGGGAAAGGGAAGAGCAGAGCATCTTCTGGTTAAGGAGCCCCGCAAGGGAGCATGGGTGGGAGCCAGCATGCGGTGGGAGTCCGAGTGGGGTGGGAGCCCACCTGGGCTCTGGGAGACCCTGGGAATGGACCATGCACAGGAACTGGTTAGCCAGACTGTGGAGTTTCGATACAGTATGAAAGGAGTCTGTTGAGCACCTGCCACGTGCCAGACACTGCAGGGACACCGGGAAATGACATTGATATCAGGAGGCATGATGGCAGTGTGCCATTGAGGTGGGGCTGGGGGGAAGCCAGTAGGAAGCGAGAAGCCTCAGCTAGGGGATTCCGGACTACACTGGTGAGGATCCAGTGAGAATGGAGAAGAAAAGTGGGTATCTTGAAAGAAGTGGGAGATATTGCCCAGGAATGGGAGACACAAACTTTAAATGATTCAGAATCACTGGGTGAGCAGGTGATTGTTGGTCCCAAAGATAGAACCAGCTGTCAGGTGACCAGGGCAGGGCCCTTAGCCGATCCACTGGTCAAATAAGGGTGTGAATAATTTCCTTCCTACTTTATAAGATTGTTGTTAAGAGTGAGAAATTGTTTTAAAAATCATTTAAAATCTGTATCTCACAAAGAATTAGAAAATGCTTGACTTAATAAGCTGCTGATCAGTGGGCTGCCATCCAGTTGGTAGTGACTTCATTTCTTTATTATTCATTTCAGATGCACACTGTTGTTTTCTGACTCTAGATTATACCATTTTTAGAAATATCAACAATAAATGCCAACACGCAAGCCACAGCCCCACTGCTTACGTGCAAAGGCCACAGTTACTTTGTATAGAGCATGTTCTAGCTGCAGTTTAATCTCTTTGCCTTGGGTTCCTAATTTCAAAAGGGCTTCTCTCGCCCTGACTGGCTAGGTCAAGTTGTTCTGTCGAATTCTGCTGTTTACCAGCAGGACCAGGATTGCCACATGACGGATGCTGGATGTCAGGGCAGCCCCGTGGCATTTCTACTTTTTTTGCCCATTGTCCTCAGGTAGTTAGAGACTGAGCACCCCCTCTATTTTATATACCTAGTTTGCACAGACAAATTGATGTTCAGTAACATTTTTTTTAGTAACTAGTTTTTTAATGCCGTATTAATGAGTCTCTGTGGTGGGACGCCTGGCTGGCTCCATCAGTAGAGCATGTGACTCTTGATCTTGGGGTCGAGTTCATGCCCCATGTTGGGTGTAGGGATTACTAAAAAATAAATAAATAAACTTGAAAAAGAAAGAGCCTCTGTGGCTGTACTTGCAAAGACTGGCAGTGTGGAAAAACGAAATGGACCAGTAAAGGGAGCAGAGGGAGAAGAAACTGAATAGTTGGAGTAAGAAGCAAGCCCTCCCCTCCTACCTCCCCTATTTTGGTGTCTCAACCCTCACCAGCAGTCTCGCCCGGCTTTCTCTTTCCTGTTGCTGATGTGGAGCCTGTAAAGAGGGAGGTGATGGGGGGAAGGAGTAAGAAGATGTAGAGGTAAGATGCTATAAAGCTATAAGGAAACTAAAGAGGTCAGTGGCACCCCAACTCCTTCCTGCTCATCCAACTCTTGCCCCCCCCATATCATTTCCAATTAAGTTTTATTTTTTACTCTTTGCTTAAGCCCTTAGAAGCCCCTTTGGCTAAAGTAGGAAATTAAGGATGGAGCTCACTTCCACCTTTCCCTCTTTTCTCTTGGTGTTCAGGAAGTGCCCAGCCTCCGTGGAGTTTAAAACCAAGTATGGGCGCCCTGTCCTCAAGGAGGCTGGGACTCACTGCCTGAGGGGGGAAAAAAAAACCTAGCTCCACCTTGTCTTGAAAGAAAAGCTAAAGTCACAGAAAAGATGCAGCATGGTTGCTGGACAAAATGGACTAGGCAGAATTTCAGGCATTTTCAGAGCAACTCATAATATTTGTACCATCATCTTCCATCTTCCTGAATGTTTAGCCTTTCCCTTTAGTGGCAAATAGGTTAATATCTGAGACATTTGTTGCCTTCAAGCCACAATATTTAGCTCCCAAGAATGTTACAAGGATTAGTCACATATATGCGTTAGAGGAATGACCTAAAGGGAACAAACACAATTATAAAATGTTTAACAAATAATGGGTGCGGCATACAAACTGGTATTACCAACACCCATAATTACTGCATTACAATACATCCAAAACATCTACATAATTTTCTGTTTTCTGCTTAAATAATAATTGTTAAATTGCCGTGAGGATTCTAAAGCATTAAAGACTGTACAAGGAAATTTCAGTGCTTTTCTACTTTATATACTCAAAACATAGTCATTAACGTCCTTAAAATTTACCTTCCAACCTGCTCATAAATTTGAAAGTATGCACACAGTGTAGAAAAGGAGAATTAACTTGGATGATAAAATAGTCTCGAAATGAAGATAACCTTCCAAAGAATGAGCAGAAATACCATTTACAACAGTGCACAGTAATGGTTTGGCCAGAAAAAGGAAAGCCCATCAAGAGCTAAATGGTCTAATGGATTTGAGTTTCTATACATTTCATAATTTTTGGCAACAAGCCAGAAGCAGCAATGGCCGTGTGTGTGTGTGTGAAGTTTACTCATTCATTTACTTGATCAGTGTTGACTGAGCACCTAATTCGTAACAGGCACTGGGGAGAGAATAATGAACAAAACAGACAAAAATCCCTGCCTCCATAAACTTACATGCTAGAAGCTAGCAATAAGCAAATGTACATATCACCTGCTTACTTATATACAGACTCAAAGGTGTGTGGTGTACATAGGTATATGTATTCTATTAAAATATTTATTTCCTTCCTATCTGCAACACTACCTTAATAGTACAATAATTATAATCTATAGTTACTGATTGTTTTCTGCTTCCATGAACCTTTTCAACTTCTCCTCGGTGGGGACCTGAATAATGCTGACTGGATACCCAAAACCCAGAATAAACAGCTCTAATATGCTGATCCCTGAGTTAAACTAAAACAACATTCAAAAGTGAACTCCTTGCTCTGGGTTCAAGACGGTGAACAAATGGAACATACATGACTACTGCTCTTTTCTTTCGAGATTCCATTCACTTAAAGGGGAATAAAAGATACACATGGAATAAAACCCAAAATAGAACAAAAATGGGAAAAGTTAGCTATCAAGGAAGCAGAATTTTTGACAAATCTAGAATATGGTACATGTATGGAATATTTAATAGTTAAAAGAAAAACCAGAGTGGAGGAATCTACCATCCAGAACTTGCATTAGGGAAATGCAATGGGATGCCAGTAGGAGAGCTCCTTCCACCGAGGCTCCAAATGTCAAGAGTGGATGGGGGGGGAGTGATGTCACCAAGATGATGCAATTGGAGTCCCCAGCCTCTGGCCCCTAGCCAGGATCAACAATTTGACATCCACCCATGAGTGAAAACAAT
Organism: Neomonachus schauinslandi; assembly: GCF_002201575.2. NCBI lineage: Eukaryota > Metazoa > Chordata > Mammalia > Carnivora > Phocidae > Neomonachus > Neomonachus schauinslandi. Next base: position 80,320,434 of record NC_058408.1, read on the forward strand.
TCTGAGACAGCTCTGGAGTCCACTTAAGAAACTTCAGCAACACAATGGAACAAAAAGAATAACCACACAAGAATAACCATACAGGAAGAGAAGACAACCTCCTTTTGCCTGCATCATCCCCTCCCCAAAGCCAGCATTGCTGGACACTGAGATGGCATTCTCTAGCTAGAAAGAATTTCCCTCACCAGGAAAGGGGGATGGGGTGACTGACTAGCTTCCCCAGCTTTTTGGGTCACAGCTCAAAAGTCCTGCTTTGATTTCACCTCACCCAGATGTAGAGAGTTGGCTAGGAACAAGGAAGAAAAGCAGGGACTAGTAATAGCAGCCACACAATGGACGTGATGGAGGATCCCAGTGATGCCCAACCCTGGCCTCCACTGCCATGTGTACACCCATGGGGAGAGCCTTCAGTCACAGGAGGGCATACCAACAGCCAGGGCCCCTGCAGCTGCTTGTGGGCCTGGATCTGGCCCTATCTCCTGTCGCTGGCCTGTACCAGTAGGCTTACCTGCAGACAGTCCCTCCAGCTGTGCACCTGCATGCCCCCAGCCTGATTCCTGACACTGGCTTCCATTGCCTTGCACCCATGGTGAGAACCAGCACACATGGTAGTTCACACCAACATCGAGGGTCCCCAAAGTTGCCAGGGTGCCCACAGTTGGCCTCAGCCCTTGCTGTTTGCCCTGACCCCCCAGGTGGGCAAAATGGGTAAAGGGGGGGGGAAGTACAAATTAATGTACAGCAGTGACTATAGTTAATAATACCATATTGCATATTCCAAAATAGCTAGGGGAGGGGAACTTTCATTACAAGGGGAAAAAATTAACTATGTATGGTGATGGGTATTGACTAGAGTTATTGTGGTGATCATTTTGCAATATTTACAAATATCAAATCATTACACTGTGCATCGGAAACAAAAAAAAAACTATCACTACAATAATTTGCTAATGGATACACAATACAAAAAGATATAAATTTTGATATGAAAAACAGAGTGTGGAGGTGAGGGAGTAAAAAGAGTTTTTGTATGTGATCAAAGTTAAAATGTTATCAGCTTAAAACAGACTGTTATATCTATGTTTCAAGTCAACCACAGGGTAACCACAAAACAAAAACCTGTAGTAGATACACACAAGATAGAGAGAGGAATCAAAGTCTACCACTACAGGAAAATCATCAATTCACAAAGGAAGACAGAAAAAGAGGAAGAAAGGAACAAAAGAACTACAAAACAATTAACAAGTCTTTACCTATCAATAATTACTTTAAGTATACATGGATGAAATTCTCTAATCAAAAGGCACAGAGTGAAGGGTGCTTGGGTTGCTCAGTCCGTTAAGTGTCTGCCTTCGGCTCAGGTCATGATCCCGGGGGTCCTGGTATCAAGCCCCACATCGGGCTCCCTGATAAGTGGGGAGCCTGCTTCTCCCTCTCCTCCCCAATCATGCTCTTTCTTTCTGTCTCTCTCTCAGATAAATAAATAAAAATCTTTAAAAAAATTTTTTTTATTTTTTTTATTTTGAGAGAGAGAATGAGAGACAGAGAGCATGAGAGGGAGGAGGGTCAGAGGGAGAAGCAGACTCCCCGCCGAGCAGGGAGCCCGATGCAGGACTCGATCCCGGGACTCCAGGATCACGACCTGAGCCGAAGGCAGTCGCTTAACCAACTGAGCCACCCAGGCACCCCTAAAAAATTTTATTTAAAAAAAAAGGCACAGAGTGGCTGAGTAGATTTTTTAAAAAAACAACAAAGAGAAAACACACACACACAAACACACACAAGACCCAACTATATGCTGCCTACAAGAGGCACACTTCAACTTCAAGGACACACATAGGCTCAAAGAGAAAAGATGGAAAGAGATAGTCCATGCAAATGGAAACCAAAAGAGAAGAGAGGTAGCTATCCTTCTATTAAACAAAACTGACTTTAAGTCAAAAACTGTAATAAGAGACAAGGTAATTGTGATGATAAAGGGGTCAATTCATCAAGAGGCTATAAAAATTATAAAAATATGTGAAACCAACATCGGAGCACCTACTTATATTAAACAAATACTAACAGACCTGAAGAGTAAAATAGACAACAATACAACAATTAGCAGGGGCTTTGATATCCCCCACTTTTAACAATATATAGATTATCCAAACAGAAAACCAATAAGGAAACACTGGACTTGAACTACACTTTAGACTAAATGGACCAAACAGACATATACAGAACATTCCATTAACAGTAACAGAATACACATTCATCTTAAGGGCACATGAAACATTCTCCAGGATAGAAGAAAATTAGGTTACATTCATTCATAGACTACATTCATACATGCATTCATATGTTAGGTTACAAAAACAGTCAGCAAATTTAAAAATATTGAAATCATACCAAGTACCTTTTCTGACCACAATGGTATGACACTAGAAATCAATAATAAGAGGAAGACTGGAAAGTTCACAAATATGTGGAGATTAAACAACACACTTCTGAATAAGTAATGGGTCAAAGATGAGAGAAAAAAAGATACTGAAACAAAAATGGAAACATAGCATACCAAAACTTACGAGATGCAGAAAAGGCAATGCTAAGAAGGAGGTATATAGCAATAAATGTTTACATTAAGAAAAAAAATCAAATAAACCACCTAACTTTACAACTCAAGGAACTAGAAAAACAAGAACAAACTAAGTGCAAAGTTAGAAGGGAGGAGGTTAGAGCAGAAATTAATGAAATAGAGAACAGAAAAACAATTGACAAGATCAACAAAACTAAACGATGGTTTTTTTAAAACAAAATTTATGAACCTTTAGCTAGACTTACTAAGAAAAAAAAGGGGGACTCAAAGTTACAAATGAAAGAAAAGACATTACAACTGATACCACAAAAGTACAAAGTATTATAAGAGACTTAGGAAAATTATATGCCAACAGATTGGAGAATCTAGAAAAAAATGGATAAATATCTAGAAACATAGAACCTACCAAGACTGAATCATGAAAAAATACAAAATCTGAACAGACCAATAACAAGTAGGAGATTGAGTCAGTTTTGAAGAACTTCCCAACAAAGAAAAGTCCAGGATCAGATGGCTTCACAGATGAATTCTACCAAACATTTAAAGAAGAATTAACACTAATTCTTCTCAAACTCTTTCCAAAAACTGGAAAGGAAGGAACAGTCCTCAATTCACCTTATGAGGTCAGCATTACCTTGATACCAAAGCTAGACAAGGACGCTTCAAGAAAGAAAACTATGGGCCAATATCATAAATGAGAATATTCTCAACAAAATAGTAGCAAACTGAATTCAACAACACATTCAAAGAGTCACTCACTATGATCAAGTGGGATTTCTCCCTGGGAAGCAACGATGATTGGACATAGGGAAATCAACAAAGGTGATTAATAGAATGAAAGACAAAAATCATATGATCAACTCAAAGGATGCAGAAAAATCATTTGACAAAATTAAATATCCTTTCACGATAAAAACTCTCAACAATTTGGGCATAGAAGGAGCATATCTCAATATGATAAAGGCATATATATGACAAAGCTACCGTTAACATCATAGTCAATGGAGGAGGATTAAAAACTTCACCTCTAAGATCAGGAATGAGACAAGGGTGCCCACTCTCACCACTCCTACTCTGATTAAAAACAAAAACAAAACAACAGGAACAACAAAAGAACAGTTCAAGGGCTTAATTTTTTTTTTTTTTAAGATACAATAGGAATTTTATTCCGTTTATTTTGTTTTTTCAGTTCCATTCATTTTCTTGCTCAGGTCTCCACCAGCAAAGGTGCAGTCCAGCATCCATAGGCTGTGGTCACCTCAAATGCATGGACAGTAGCAGCAGAAAGGGTGGGGTTTTCCGAATCATCCGGGTAACAGCAATGGTGCTCACTTGGCTTGGCTGGACGAAATGTAGCCACACAGACATTTTTAAAGACTCCGGGCAGCTTTGCAGGACAATCTCCCTCGTTAAGTGCCCCTCATTAGCTAAAACAACAGCAGATAATCTCCAAAACCAAAACCATTCTGAGTGGCAAAGCTGTTATCTACTGCAATATAATTGCCCACACCTCGTGGCTTAATACAACCACCATTTTCCTACAGTATCTCACAGTCACGTGGGTCAGGAATTCAGGAAGGGCTCGCCAGGCAATTCTCCTGGTCCACGTGGTCTCTCAGCGGAACTCACTTAGCAGGGAGCCCCAGGACGGCTTCCGTCCTTTGGTGGGGACGGCTGGAAAACTGGGCTCCTCTGGGAACATGGACCAAACTCCCAGTACATGGGGAACCACCATGCTGCTTTCTTCTGTATGAATTTGACGACTCCGGGTACCTCATAAAAGTAGATTCATACAATATTTTATGCTTTTGTGACTGGCTTATTTCACTCCGCATTATGTTTTCAGGGTTCATCTATATTGTAGCATTGTCAGAATTCCCTTCCTTTGTGTTTTGTTGGTTTTTTTTTTTTAAGATTTTATTTATTTGAGAGAGTGAGAGAGCGAGCACGAGCAGGGAGAGAGGCAGAGAGAGAAGCAGTCTCCGCTGAGCACGGAGCCTGACTCAGGGCTCGATCCCAGGACCCACGCCGAAGGCAGACGCTTAACAGACTGAGCCACCCAGGCGCCCCTCCCTTCTTTTTCAAGGCTGAATAGTATTCACTGTACGGATGTGTACCACCCTGGATCCCGCTGTTTATCCGTTCATCCATCGATGGACGCCTGGGAATAACGCTGTTATGAACATGGGTGTACAAGTATCTGTTGGAGTCCCTGCGGTCACCAGAAGTGATTGTTCTGAGGACTCAAAAAGTGAAAAATCACAGGTGAGAAACTGTAAAGTGAAGAAGAGTTCCTAAAAAGAAATAAACACAGACTGATGTCTGCAGCTGCCTTCTAGGCATTTGGAGCAAGGCTCCTGTGGGCAGATGACATTTGTGTAACAGGACCAGGAACAGCAGAGCAACCTGCTCCGATCGTTGAACACATCTGAAATTGTTCTCCCACTTCCCTTTGTGACCAAAGATAAACATTTGAGAACCATCTGGCTGAGATGAGGGAGTGTGGCCTGCAGCTATAGTCTCGGATGCACTAATTGTTCAAGAAATATTTACTGAGTGCCTCTGTGTGCCAGACACGGTCCTCGGTGCTTGGGATATACCCATGAACAAAGCAGACAAAAGTCCAGCTTCATCCTAGTGAGGGGGGATGGACAGATGCTTAAAAATATGCTTCATAATTAAGTCACTTACCCAATATTATATAGCAGGATCACTGAATTCATCCATTCATTCATTTATTTAATCACTCAACAAATATTCACTGGATACCTTTTTATTCTTAAATAAAAAGGCATTTAAAAAAATAGAGCTGGGGGGGTACCTGGGTGGCTCAGTCAGTGGAGAGGCCCACTCTTGATTTTGGCTCAGGTTCTGATCTCGGCTCAGGTCATGATCTCAGGGTCCTGTGATCGAGCCCCAAGTGGGGCTCCCCGATCAGTGAAGTGTCGGCTTAAGATTCTCTCCCTCCCTCTTCCTCTGCCCCTCCCTCACTCATGCATGCACTAGCGTGCACACCCTTTCCTTCTCTCCCTCTCTCAAATAAGTCTTAAAAAAAAAATAGAGCTGGGACAGAACTGTGCATTGGACGACATGCTATTTACTGGCTCTTCAGAGCTAAGCTAACAAGCATCCTGTGTGTGAAATACTGTGCTTTGTGTTTTCTTTTCTAGCACTGGTATTTATATTAAAGAAGACATGAAACAAAGATCTGAACTAAAAAGAAGACTAGAGATTGTGTTCAGTTGCTGGAAACTCAATTGTAACATAAATTAGAATCTCTATGATGTCGTATTAATGGCATTAAAAATGAGGATGAAATAAACACAGCGTTATTTGAGGCATGCTTCCGTAATTTCAGACCTATTCTTCAGTTATGTTGCAATTAGAAAACAACAAGCCAGACTTCCCAAAAGCCTGAAAAAAATCACTAGACTCTGAAAATGTGCTTATGCATATTTAGCATCTCAATGGCAACAACTCTCTTTTATGCTTTTCAGTTCAGACTATTACTAATATCTGGTCAGAAAGCACAGCCATAAAATTACACCTAAGAGCTTATGTGTATCAGAATGGTAAGAAATAGTCCATTGTGCACCAGTTCGATTTGACATTCCTTAAAGAATGGCATGTCATTTCAGGGCTGCAAAAGAGAAAGGAACATTTAGAAACTATCAAGAGATTAGATAAAGTAGAAACTAAGACCGATCATCCAGTTTGGCTAAAAAACGAGTTTCTTCCTCCAGCTCGAGGGTCCGTGGTGGGCGGGAAGCTCTTCTATGCAGTTCTGCCTGGAGGAGAGTGGGAGGTTCCCCTCTGGAGCTCAGGCTGTCCCTGGGAGAGAGAGCAGTACAGAAGGACGGGCAGGAGACCACCCAGCCCCTTCCTCCCCCACCCAAGCCCCTCTCTCGCTTCTACTTTCTACATTGGCAAAAAAAAAAAATCCACCTTACATGCTGCCTGCGTGTTGGGACTCTTGTGAAACACAACTCTGAATATTTTTATATTTGATCAAAAATATTTGATGAAAATACATGCAGTGTAAGCACGTGACATTAAGCTTTATGATTGTAATGTAGGTGCCCGACATTAGGCTTCTGATTGCCAAGACGTTCCCTGCAAAGACATCCATCTCCAATAAGCACATCGCCAGCCATAAGACACAGCTCCTGGCAAAATGTTTAGCCAGAGAAGGAATCAGGCCACCCCAACCCAGGAAATTCCCTCTCAGAAAGTCCTGGGTAAGCGACATAATGACAGTTTGAGTGACCCCGCTTCTCCCGCCAGTTGCCCCAATTCCCACTCTTATGCCTTAAAATAGCCAGTAAAGAGTGAACTCAAGAAACTCTACTAGACACCCTACCCTCAGACCTTAATAAAGGCAGAAATCCAGGTCCATCCTCTCTCTCTACTTAGACCTTGCTGTACCATGTACCCTGCAGGACCTGTGAGTAATACATCTTGTTCCTCAAAGTTTCCTGATAGTTCTTGCTGAAGTGCATCCTGCAACCAAAATAAGAACCACAGGGCTGGTCCTACCCCCACATCGGCTCTGGTCGGGGCATGTCTGCGGGGGCTCGCTATGAGTAATATCGGCCCAGGCGTTCCTAGATGATAGCATCCCTGTCAATAGGCCAGCACAGCACTATGGCTCTATGGGATTAAGGAGCCTCAGTCCCTTCCCAAAGGAAACGCCTCCAACCTCATACCCATATCCCGGGTTGCTGAAACGATGAATGATGCGGCCGGCAGAAAGAGCAAGGCTTTGAGGAGGAATCATGAGAGGCGCTAGTGAGCAGGCCATGTCTAGCTGGTGAGGGAAAGAATGGGGGTGTGAGGTCCGCCAGATGGCAGCCACAAGAACCCCCTTTCCATGCGGGGGCCAGGCCTGTGCCCCAGCAAATGGCTGTGATAGGAAGAGCACCCCATCAGATTTGCCAACTGTGTGCACATTGCCTCAGTTTCCTTGTTTGTGAAGGAGGGGTGTGGTGGGGATTAAAGCATTAATAAGGGAAAGGATTCAGTAAGTATCAGCTTTCATCCTGGCCTCAGTCATCATGGCAGAGCTGGCTCCCTAAAACACCCCCCCCCGGAGGGCTCATCGGTCAAATTCTCGTGGATTCTGAATGCCCGAACCAAAAGGAGCTGTGTAGCTCCTTTGAGGGTGCTGTCTCCAGACACGGCGCCAGCCTGAAGCTTCCCCAGTCCTTCACAGAAGGAGGAAAAGGGGGGCACATCGGTGGATCTCTGTGGAAGGTAGCCCACTGTCCTGTCCTTTACTGGGACAAAATGTCCTATGTTGCAGGATTATTCACTTCAGGGCTGCCCATAGAATGTGGCTGTCACTACTGCACACGCACCTCCAGAGGGCTTCATCCATGGTCACCACAATGACAGCCTGGCCTGCTCATTTGCTGACATGGATGGTCGTCGGTTTTCTTGTCTTTCCTCTCCTTGTCCTCCTCCTCATCTTTACTCTCCTCTTCCTCCTCCTCAGTGTCCTCATCAGCAGTCAGAGGAAGCAGGGAAGCCACCAAGAATGTAGGTCCAGGGGGGCCCCGGTGGCTCAGTCGGTTAAGCATCTGCCTTCAGCTCAGGTCATGAGCCCTGGGTCCTGGGATCGAGCCCCGCATCAGGCTCCCTGCTGAGCAGGGAGTCTGCTTCTCCCTCTCCCTCTGCCCCTTCCCCCTGCTTGTGCTCTCTCAAATAAATAAATAAAATAAAATAAAATAAAAAAGAAGAAAAAAAAAAAAGAGGGGCGCCTGGGTGGCTCAGTTGGTTAAGCGACTGCCTTCGGCTCAGGTCATGATCCTGGAGTCCCGGGATCGTGTCCCGCATTGGGCTCCCTGCTCGGCAGGGAGTCTGCTTCGTCCTCTGACCCTATCCCCTCTCATGTGTTCTCTCTCTCTCATTCTCTCTCTCTCAAATAAATAAATAAAATCTTTAATAAAATAAAATAAATAAAATAAAATAAAAAAGAAGGTAGCTCCAGAGCCAGTCTTCACTCACCTGGGAATGGAGGCGTAGCTAGGGCATGAATGGAGAAAAGAGAGATAGGATCAGTTTACGTTCTATGTTTCAAAAAGGACATAGCAAACCTAATAAAGCAAACAAACAAAAACTCACCAGGAAACCTTAAGCATAAGAGAAAGAAAGGAGGAGATACTAGGACATAGACCTATGTCTCCTTTGTCCTATCCAGACAAATATATCTACAAGTCCCTGGTGGATAGCCAATGAACGACACAAAGATGAGTATCTGCATTCTGAAGCAAGCCACCTAAACATTCTCCTTACTACTCATTTACTATGCCAGTTTTCCAATTTCTGTTCTTTAAAATTCTACGCAATTTCTATTCTTAGAAGAAGTGAATAAACAGGGAGTCGGAGTGATATGGGCAAAAGAGTATAGGATGACAAAACAGGATTCCTAATGGGCAGTTAGTAGGGGTGCTTACCAATGGAGAGCTTGGTAAATTTATTTTCTCCAAACCTCCTTGTTCAAGAAAATGAGGGAATTGTACTAGATGCTCTCTAAAGAGATCATTCTGAAATTCAATGTGGATTTTCCCAGCTACATCAAAAAGCCTGGAAATGAAGCCAGGGCTTTCAATACACTGAAGGGCTTTAATTCGGCTGACCCCCTTTTCCTGCGCTCAGATGCCACAGTTTACAGAATCAGCTTCCATAAACTGTAACCATTCAGTGTAAATGCCAGAGCCTGGAACTCCCAGGGAAGCTACAAGCCAGGGTCATATTTATTTCCCACCCACTGGACAACTATTTGATGGACATCTGTTTGCCTGGCTCAGGACGAGATCCCGGGGACCAGACAAAGAAGGCAGACTTCCTCTCTTTAGAGCTTTCAGAATCCAGGGGGTGGGGGGAATTCAGCACAAACAATCCCCACCACTGTGATGTATGCTTTAAGAAAGTGTGAAGAGGGTTGTGGTCACCAATGTAGGTGCGCCCCATGCCAACCAGGTCTCCATAGCCCTCTGGAACATGACTCACAGGACTTCCCTGCTAAGAAAGACACAGTCCTCTGGCAGCAAACAGTGACACACATTACTATCTTCACTGATGATTTGGAAAGGTCAAAACATACCCTTGTGACAGAGCCAGTTCTGCCTCAGGGAAGGGAACCAATAGGAATTCAAGTTGCAACCATGCCATTTATTACTTGGAGGAAGCCACTGGGCCACCCTGGGCTCCAGCAACTCTCGGCTGGGAAATGACCACCAACTTCTGGGCCCAGGGAGGGCAGGAGTGGCTACATCCTGGGGAAGGCAGCTTCAATTTAATTATTCAAGCCATACCCCGCCCCCACTCTCCTGCTCTCGCCCCCCACCCACCCCGCCCTGCCTCTCCCCTGTCTCTCTGTCTCCTTCCCCCATTCCTCTCAGCCACAGTATCTCTAAGAAGACAGAAGGGAAGGCGTTGTGTTCCCCGCCACCACCACCCCCCAACACCACTGGGATTCAGTGACCAGTAGGTGAGGGAGCTCTGCTTATATCTGATGCTAAAAAGCATCTGAGGGTCCGCGGCTCAGCCTCTCCTAGTGGGAGAGGAATAGCTGCTCATGGAATATGAAATATTAATGAGGAGAATATGAGTGCCCGGGCTTCCTCTCTCCTCAGGCCAAACCAAATCAATACAAGTCCCAGCTCCTGCCAGCAAAGGGCAAAACAGAAGTGTGCATTACCCATGGACAGCCAGAGAGCCAGCGGAACTATAGAATATTCGGAGCTGCAAGGCCCTGGAAGCTCCCCCCAGCTGGACAGAGAGGAAAACGGATGCCCAGAATTTTGGAGATTCAGCCAAATTTTGGTGGCAGGGTCTTGGTTCAGACCCATCTCTGAACAGGCTTTGCTGACACAAGTCACAATCAGGAGTCCCATTGGCCTCACAAAGTAATGGGGAGACAGGTCAAGGGGTGACATGTTGCAGAGGAACCCCAACTTCCTTGCTCTCAAAAGGAAACCCCCCAAGTGGGAATGGAGAGAGAGAAAGAAGCACACCCAGATTCACCCACTGCCTTCACCCTGCCTGGACCGCTGGGCACACTGGTTTCCTCTATGCCTTGAGAGTAGCGACAGACATGACAAGAACTGGAATCCCGCTCAGGGTCCATCTGGTGTCTGGGGAGAGCCTGGGAGGAACCAGAGCCAGTGAGCCTCAGCCTGCACTAAACCAACAGTCCCCACGCATTCTGGGTGGCAAGACACATCCATGACCTGCCCAGGCTACTTGGCTTGCAAATGAGGTAATAATAACAAAGCTCTTCCGAGCCAGTCTCATTTTCTAGGCACAGAGTCAGATAACCTTATTTAGTCCTATAATTTAAACCATTTTTTTTTAATCCTGCATTGGGAATTTACAGTGCTTTTATTTTTTAAGACTTTATCTTTTTAGAGCAGTTTAGGTTCACAAAACAATGGAAAGGGAAGGACAGAGTTCCTATACACTCCCTGTCCCCACATACACATGGCCTCTCCCATTAGGAATATCCCCACTGGAGTGGTACGTGTTACAATTAATGAACCTATGCTGACACATCATTATTGCCCAGAATCCACAGTTTACCTTAGGGTTCACTCTTGGTGTTGTATTGGTGGAGCTTTTTGAGCCTTTTTATTTAACTGGTAGTGTTTTCTTCCTTTCTTCCCCAGCTGTGAGTTTGGGGAAAAGCCCATCCTTCCACAAAGTGCTCTGGGGGTAAAAGGGCAACCCCAACATAAGAGAAAATATAGCATGCCTGACCCCATCCCCCTTCTCGTGGCATGTGAAATCACTGAGTGATACAGAATGTCAGTGACCCTCAGATTCGTGGGGGAAATGAGGACACCAATCTATCAAAAGGGCCACAGCCAAGAAGGAGACAAAAGGCCACCCTGCATACGTGTTACCTCAACAGCAGAGTGACAAGAAGCTATTCTGTCGTTGTTGGCTTTGCCAAAACTTGTGAGCACAGTCCTGTCAGCAAGCAGCAAGGGAGGGGAAGGGTGACAAGGGACATAGAGCAGGGTGACATCCACAGGAGCGGCTGGCCGGGTACGCCTGACACCAACAGCTCTCTGTGCCTCCATTCAAGGGAGTTGGGCAAGAGAACATCTCACTAGCGTGACTGATTTGACCAGGCCAGCAAGACAACCACGGAGGACAGAAGGACACCAAGGATCACAGATTGCTTTCTCAGCATCTGGAATTTTTATAATATTCTACCCAAACCTCTGCCTAGCAAAGACCTTATCACCAATCATAATGAATAATGAGTACCCACCTCCCTCCTCTGTGCTCCCACACACACATTCATCAGAGCACCTCAAGGAAGCTGGTGTGGCTCCATATACTCGCTCCGGAGACATCTCTGCTCCCTGAGAGTCCCCACTGAGGACTCCAGTGGAGTTGGTGACCCCAGAACACCTGTCTGCTCTGGGGCCCTGAGGAGCTTGCTCCTCCTACAAAAAAGAACTTATAATGGCCAAATACATTGGGGTGTAGAATGGATGTCTGCCTCACCTTCAGGCCCTTCCCCCTGCTTACTTCAGACACCACAAGAAGCTCAAACCTCCAGTTCAGCATCGCCCAACTCCTGTTGCTGCATTACTCATACCTCCCTCACATAAGCTGGTCCTCAGTTCTTCTCCCCCACCCAAACCCTCCCACTGGGCCTTTGGAAGGAAACTGTGTTCTGTCATCAAAACATTCCTCCATATCTTCAAACCCTTCTCTCCAGTATCTGTTTGCCCCTCGGCTCTGAAGACCCTGATTACTTTGCATTCTCTCAAATTGAGAGTGAGTTAACCACCTCAGAAAAGATGTCTTAGACCCCTTATAAAAGGGTCCTACCATTCCCACCCCAGTCTCTTTATTCGTTACCTTGTTTTATTTTCTTCATAACACTTACCATTACTTGACATTGTCATGGTTGTTTGTACGTTTACCTGCATATTTGTTTGTTTCATCCTCTAGAATGCAAGCTCCATGACAGCTGTGTACTTTATTCATTGCTGTAGCCCTAGTGTCCTCATGGGCCCATAGTAGGTGCTCAATAAATATTTACCAAGTGGATGAATGAAGGAGCTATCTGCAGAGAGCACTGTGATGTCATGGAAGCACATAGGAAGAATTCTGGAAGCACGTGACCCGGAATGGCAGAGAAGGGATGAAAGAGAAGAACCAGAGAAGGCTCAAGGGGAGGACTAATGGAAGTTACCCAAGTAAAAACAGGTGGCTGGAGCCTTCTGCATAAAGATGGCAGCTTGGACCTATACACTACTTTTGTTCCCATCTCAAATGAAAGTAAAGAAAAATGTTTTAAAGGCAAAAATTCTCATGAAAATAAGACAATGGGGAAAAAACAAATGGTTGGCAAGCTATTGGAAGTGATAACTAACTGGAAGACCCAAGAAAACTGAATCCTAAACCAGTATTGGGGAAAGCCAAAACTCAATCTACTTTACATCAGAGAAAGGCCAAAGGCTCAGGAACTGGCAGAACTGGTTACCTCTGGAAGACAAGTATGTGTGGGGGTGGGAGTGGGGGGAGGCATAAATATTATGACTCTATTTTCGATCAAAACAATGAAATAAACCAAAAAAGAAAAAGACTGGCATGGGACACAGGGATTACAACAGGTTGACTGACAGAGAAGCAAGACCAAGTAGAATGGTGCTAAATTGTTTACAAAGAAGATCCATCCACTCCCTAACTCCCGCCATACAAATGGGTGGATGCCCCTTCCCATCCCAGTGAGAGACTTGAGGCTTATTCTGAAAAGGGTCTCTACTCTAGTGATTGCAGGCCAGCTGGGGGTGAGAGTGCCATACTGAAAGCAAGGGGATTAAGTGAACATTTATTTTACAGATGCCCAGATCCATAGCCTCCTTCCCCAACTCAGCTCCCAGCAGGCTGGGAGGTGTGATATTGGAAGATACTTTGGGAATCTGAGTAGCTCTGAAAGAAGAATTAACACTACTGACAGAGTTTTCCAATGCAACACCCAGCTCCATTCCCTACAGTCTCACAAGCCCCATCAAAAACTCAGAGCTTCCAATGTCCTCTTAATATAGTACTCTAAAATATGAGCAGACAACTAAGCATCACCAAACATTTGAGAAAAGCCCCTAAAATAGGTGCAAGAATCCAAAAATGTTTTTTAAAATAGTAAAAAAAGAACTTGAAAGAAACAAAGTCTATATAAAAAGAAAATTCAACAATTTTCTTTAATAGCACCAGAGAGAGAAGATATTATTTCCACAAAACAAAAACAAGATGCTTTTTCAAAAAAGAATATACAGAGAATTAAAAAAACTCTTGGAAATTAAAAACATGACCCCCTCAAAATCAATAAAAATAGGTCAACACCTTGACATATAATAATGAAACTTGTAAATGTCAGAGACAAAGAGAAAATCCTGAAAGCAGCTTGGGGGAGGTGGTCCATAACCTACAAGGGTAGAAACATTAGCCTGGCAGCAGACCTATCCACAGAGACCTGGCAGGCCAGAAAAGACTGGCATGATACATTCAGGGTGCTAAATGAGGAAAATATGCAGCCAAGAATACTTTATCCAGCTAAGCTGTCATTCAAAATAGAAGGAGTGATAAAAAGCTTCCAGGACAAATAGAAACTAAAAGAATTTGTGATAACTAAACCAGCCCTGCAAGAAATATTAAAGGGGATCTTTTAAGCGAAGAGAGAGCCCAAAAGTAACATAGACCAGAAAGGAACAGAGACAATATACAGAAACAGTGACTTTACAGGTAATACAATGGCACTAAATTCATATCTTTCAATAGTTACTCTGAATGTAAATGGGCTAAGTACCTCAATAAAGACACAAGAGTATCAGATTGGATAAAAAAGCAAGACCCATCGATATGCTGTCTGCAAGAGACTCATTTTAGACCCAAAGACACCTCCAGATTGAAAGTGAGGAGGAAAACCATTTATCATGCTAATGGACATCAAAAGAAAGCTAAGGTAGCAATCCTTATATCAGACAAATTAGATTTTAAACCAAAAATGGTAATAAAAGATGAGGAAGGACACTATATCATAATTAAAGGGTCTAACCAACAAGATCTAACAAGTGTAAATATTTATGCCCCTAACATGGGAGCAGCCAACTGTATACACCAATTAGTAACAAAATTAAAGAAACACATTGATAATAATACAATAATAGTAGGAGACTTTAACACCCCACTCACTGCAATGGACAGATCATCTAAGCAGAAGATCAACAAGGAAACAAGGGCTTTGAATGACACACTGGAGCAGATGGACTTCACCAATATATTCAGAGCATTCCATCCCAAAGCAACAGAATACACATTCTTCTTGAGTGCACATGGAACATTCTCCAGAATAGATCACATTCTGGGTCACAAATCAGGTCTCAAACAGTACCAAAAGATTAAGATCATTGCCTGCATATTTTCAGACCACAGTGCTTTGAAACTTGAACTCAATCACAAGAGGAAAGTTGGAAAGAACTCAAATACATGGAGGCTAAAGAGCATCCTACTGAAGAATGAATGGGTCAACCAGGAAATGAAAGAATTTTAAAACATCAGGAGAACAAATGAAAATGAAAACACAACTGTTCAAAACCTTTGGGATGCCGCAAAGGTGGTACTAAGAGGGAAGTATATAACAATATAAGCCTTTCTCAAGAAACAAGGTCTCAAATACACCACCTAGGCTTACACCTAAAGGAGCTGGAGAAAGAACATCAAATAAAGCTTAACCCTAGCAGAATAAGAGAATCATAAAAATTAGAGCATAAATCAATGAACTAGAAACCAAAAGAACAGTAGAACAGATCAATGAAACTAAGAGCTGGTTCTTTGAAAAAAGTTAATAAGGGGGCACCTGGGTGGCTTAGATGGTTAAGCGTCTGCCTTCAGCTCAGGTCATGATCCCGGGGTCCTGGGATCGAGCCCCGCATCGGGCTCCCTGCTCTGTGGGGAGCCTGCTTCTCCCTCTCCTTCTCCAGCTCCCCCTGTTTGTGCTCTCTTGCTCTGTCAAATAAATAAATAAAAAATCTTAAAAAAAAAAGTTAATAAGATCAATAAACCCCTGGCCAAACTTTCAAAAAGAAAAGAGAAAGGACCCAAATAAATAGAAGCATGAATGAAAGAGGAGAGATCACAACCAACACCAAAGAAATACAAACAATTATTAGAACATATTATGAGCAACTATATGCCAACAAATTAGGCAATCTGGAAGAAATGGATACATTTCTAGAGATGTATAAACTACGAAAACCTTTTGAAAAAGGAAGAAATAGAAAACCTGAGCAGACCCATAACCAGCAACGCACAAAGAAATGGAAAAACATTTCATGCTCAGGAATTAGAAGAACAAATATTGTTAAGATATCTATGCTACCTAGAACAATCTATACATTCAATGCAATCCCTACCTAAATACCATCCACTTTTTTCACAGAGCTGGAACAAATAATCCTAAAATTTATATGAGACCTGAAAAGACCCCGAATAGCCAGAGGAATGTTGAAAAAGAAAACCAAAATTGGTGGCATCACAATTCCAGACTTCAAGCTCTATTATAAAGCTGTAATCATCAAGACAGTATGGTACTGGCACAAAAACAGACACATAAATCAATGGAACTGAATATAGAGCCCAGAAATGGACCCTCAACTCTATGGTCAACTAATCTTTGACAAAGCAGGAAAGAAGATCCAATGTAAAAAGGACAGTCTCTTAAACAAATGGTGCTGGGAAAATTGGACAGCCACATGAAGAAGAATGAAACTGGACCATTTCCTTACACCATACACAAATACAGACTCAAAATGGATGAAAGACCTAAGTGTGAAAGTGGAATCCATCAACATCCTAGAGAAGAACACAGGCAGCAACCTCTATGACCTCGGCCGCAGCAACTTCTTGCTAGACACACCTCCAAAGGAAAGGGGAACAAAGGCAAAAATGAACTATTGAGACTTCATCACGATAAAAAGCTTCTACACAGCAAAGGAAAGAGTCGACAAAACCAAAAGACAACCAACAGAATGAGAGAAGATATTTGCAAATGTCTTATCAGATAAAGAGCTAGTACCCAAAATCTATAAAGACCTTATCAAACTCAACACCCAAAGAACAATAATCCAATCAAGAAATGGGCAGAAGACATGAACAGACATTTCTCCAAAGAAGACATACAAATGGTCAACAGACACATGAAAAAAGGCTCAACATCACTGGGTATCAGGGAAATACAAATCAAGACCACAACGAGATACCACCTCACACCAGTCAGAATAGCTAACAGTAGAAGTCAGGTAATGACAGATGTTGGTGAGGATGCAGAGACAGGGGTACCCTCTTACACTGTTGGTGGGAATGCAAGCTGGTGCAGTCACTCTGGAAAACAGTATGGAGGTTCCTCAAAAAGTTGAAAATAGACCTACCCCAGGACTCAGTAATTGCACTATTAGGTATCTACCCCAAAGATACAAATGTAGTGATCTGAAGGGGCACCTGCACCCAATGTTTATAGCAGCAATGTCCACAAGAACCCAGATGTCCATCGACAGATGAATGGATAAAGAAGATGTGGTAGGGTGCCTGGGTGGCTCAGTTGGTTGAGCGACTGCCTTCGGCTCAGGTCATGATCCTGGAGTCCCTGGATCGAGTCCCGCATCGGGCTCCCTGCTCGGCGGGGAGTCTGCTTCTCCCTCTGACCCTCCTCCCTCTCATGCTCTCTGTATCTCATTCTCTCTGTCTCAAATAAATAAATAAAATCTTTAAAAAAAAAAAGAAGATGTGGTATACACACACACACACACACACAACACACACACACACACACACAGTGGAATACTACTCAGCCATCAAAAACATGAAATCTTGCCATTTGCAATGACGTGGATGGAACTAGAGGGTACTGTGCCAAGAGAAACTTATTTAAATCAGAGAAAGACAATTATCATATGATCTCACTCATATGTGGAATTTAAGAAACAAAACAGAGAATCATAGGGGAAGAGAGGAAAACATAAACCAAGATGAAATCAGAGAGGAAGACAAACCATAAGAGACTCTTAATCTTAGGAAACAAACTAAGGGTTGTTGGAAGGGATGGGGGTGGTAGGATGGGGTAACTGGGTGATGGACATTAAGGGCACATGATATAATGAGCACTGGGTATTATATAAGACTGATGAATCACTGACCTCTACCTCTAAACTAATAATACATTATATCTTAATTAATTGGATTAAAAAAAAAACATGAGAGCAAAAATGAGAAATTAAGCAGAAGCAATGAAAAATAAAACTGAGGCATTCTCTTGGAAAATGAAACAGAAAGAGAGATGAATTATAGGAGAGAAATGATAAGAATTTGAAGTACCAATGTAGGAGGTCTAACACCCAAATAGTAATTCAGAGGGAAGAGAGACAAGGAAAAAATTATCAACAAAATAATATAATTTCTTAGAACCAAATGACATGAGTTTCCATTTGAAAGGGCCCAGGAAGTGCCCAGGATAATGTCATAAAATTTCAGAATACCAAAGACAAACAATAAAGCTGAAGTCAAAATGGCACCAGAAACAAAGGACAATGTCAAAATGTTTTAAAGTTTTGAAAGGAGCATTACTGTCAATGTAGAGCACTACATTCAATCAAATGATTACTCTGATAACAAGATAAAGGCAGATTTAGATGTGAAAAGCCTTATAAATCTACATGACAAAAACCTTAGAAATTATAATTACCTGCGGAAGCTATATGAGTATATTCTCCATCAAAACAATGAAATAAACAACAACAACAACAAAAAAGACACAGGAAACAGGGAACTCAAGAGGTTAACTGATAGAGAGGCAAGATTCAAGCAAGACCACCAAGGCACCAGGCATACAACACAGCCAGTCAGTCCAGACTGAGCCACATCAGGAAGATGAAATTAATAGAATACCTGCTGCATCTAAGTGTATTGAGAAGAAACTGAGACACTAACACAGAGTTTGGGGTTGAATTAATGATTAGTATTGGATTAGTGATAGAAACTAAGCAAATAAGCAAAGAACACCCTGTTTTAGAGGAAGCAAAATATTTTTCAGGAAAGTTAAAATAATTACAGTTTACTTCGTGGCTCAGCTCTGAACAGTGTTTAAAAGATCATATTAAAGTAAACTCTAAATATTGATCTTACCAAAATTATGATATAAGCAAATATTTTTGGAAGTTGGTGGAGGGGGGTCAAATAGGTGGGTGTTTGCAATGGGGGAAAAGATGAAAGAGAGACAAATATTCATTTTCCATAATGGACTATAAATTGAAATTATCTAAAGCTAAAAAATCTAGAAATAACCATCCAAAAGTTTAGCGTGTTTAACATGTTGTCTTCTGGGAAAGGGGCTCAAAGGAGAGAGAAGTAGCAGGAGGTGTTGCCTTCATTAGCAAGCCTTTTAAAATATTTGCTTTTAAACTGTATTGTAAAAAAAAAAATGGTATAAAGCAACAACAAAAATAAAAACAAAAGGTAATGATAGAGCAAGACATTCTTGGCAGAGGAAATGGCAAGGCCTTGAGTCAACATCACAGAATGTTCTGCTTAAATAAGGCTTGGAGAAGAGGCAAGGAGATGTAAAGAGGAGAAAGCAAAAGGAGATGAGTCTGGGAGTCCTTCTCTCACCTATATTGTGCAGAGCTCCAGGAGAATGTTGCTCCTGTCCTAACAATGAGAAAAAGCAGGATAGTCCACAGAATCCTAACTTGTCTTGAACCCAACAGAAAGCTGTGGTTTCAGGGCAATCAAGGGAGCTGAATTCCAGAGTGACAAGCCCCTCCAAGGACAATGGGATATAGTAACTCTTTCACCATTGGAAGAACATGGGAGGAAAAAGAGGCTGTGGTAGAAGTGAGTAAGATGAAATCAGCTAAAAAGTGAACCAATTCCTAAAGGCCACGTGTGGCTAGCCCATCAGTTTAGAACTGGGAGCCCCAGTCACACTGAAATTTTTCACTCACCCCAAGACTTTTCCATGAACCTCTACTTGGTGCTCACAAGAAAGATTGGAGGTGGCAGGTCAGGGGACCTGAAAGAGCTCCTCTCATTGACACAGATGTGTGGGAAGTGAATGCTGCCTTTGGGGCCAGGCACAAAACATCATCTGCTTCCCCAGATGTTCTTCACACATGAATCAAAAACCTTAAGCCATGGAAAGCAGCAGCAAATCTTTCTTTCCCTAAGGCTGCTGAGGAAGAGGAATGAAACCTGTTCTGCTTCTAGGGGAGAGGTAGAAACTCTCCTTCTTGCCCTAGGAATGAGCCAAAGATTTACTGTGTCTGGAGAAAGGATAGAAGCATCAATCATCTGTCCCTAGAGGAGGGGCAGGAAAACTTCACTGACCCTGGGATCCTGCACCAATACATAGCAGGCATCTTGCTATTGTGGGAGAGAGGCAGAGAGCTCTCTCCTGCCCAAGACTTTCTATAGATACAAGGCAAAGTTTGCCTGTGATGGAAACAGAGATAGGAATTCTAGGAAAGCTCACACCTGAGGCACACAAGTCCTGCCTAAAACTGAAGCTAGACCAATAGGACCATGAGAACCTCCCTATCTCTTCCTAATAAATTCAGCACTAAGTAATCAACAATAGCAGTTTACCAATGGAGAAGAGGAAAGGGTATGGAGAACCTGTCTGCTTAGATGTACAAAGATGGCTGAAAGCTGAAAGTGGAGTGAGAACACTGAGAAAAACCCACTGGCAGCCCAACCCTGAAGGAATATGAAGCCATGGTGTACTGAGGATAACAAACAGCAAGAAAACTCGAACTTTGCTCAACTAGATTGACTCATTCCCACCACCATCACCACCACACACACACACACATACACCCTAATAAATGCAATAGAGTTTCTATTTCCAGATGTAAATACTGCTTACCTAAGTCTCTACTGTTCTATGAATAATGCCCATCATTCAGTAACAAATTACAAGACACATAGAAAAGCAAAAGAAAACACAACCCATGTGGTCAAGAGACAAAGCAATAAATAGAATCAGATTCAGAGATGATCCAGATGTTGTAACTCTTAGACAAGGACTGGAAAATAACTGTGAATTATATGTTACAGAATCTAGTAAAAAAGATGAACTAATGCATGAACTTAATTTAAGCAGAGAGACAGACACTATTTTTAAAAAGTCAAACAGAAATGCCAGAAATGGAAAGCACAATATCAGATATGAATAATTTTTGATGGGTTTATTAGACAGAGCAGAGGGACGAAAATCAGTAAACCTGAATTTATATTTTTAAAAATGATCCAGAATAAAACAGGTATAAATATTAGGGATATAATGCATGGTTAATAATGTGTTGTATATTTGAGAGTTGTTAAGACAGTAGATCTTAAAAGTTCTCATCATAAGACAAAAAATTGTAACTATGTGTGGTAATGGATGTTAACTAGACTTATCATGGTAATCATTTCATTATATATGCAAATAACAAAATCATTTCATTGTATACTTGAAGTTAATATAATGTTAAATGTCAATTATGTCTCAATACAAAGGAAAAAGCAACAGAAAAATAAAACAGATTTTACTTTTAAAAAAAAAGTTAATGGGAAAAATGATAAACAATTTGAATAGATATTACCCCGAAGAAGATATTTAAAAAGCCAATAATCACATGAAAACATACTGAACATCATTAGTCATTAGGGAAATGCAAATGCAAATCAAAACCCCAATAAGATACCACTTCACACCCCCTAGGATGGCTAGAATTAAAAAGACACAAGTTTTGGCAGAACGTAGAGAAATTGGAGCTCTCAGGATTGATGGTAGGAATGTAAAATGGTACAGCCAGTTTGGTAAACAGTTGGAAGTTTCTCAGAAAGTTGAACACAGACTCAGCAATTCTACTCCTATTTTAGGTATACATATAAAAGAATTGAAAACAAGTGTTCAGAAAAATATTTATAGTAGTATCATTCATATTAATGAAAAGATGGAAACAATCCAAATGTCCATCAACAAACACATGGATAAAAAAGATGTGGTATATCCATGCAAGGGAATATTATTCATCCATAAAATAGAAATGAAGTCCTGAACTTCATTCTATTGCTACATAGAGGGATGCTACAATAGGGATGAACCTTGACAACATTACGTTAAGTAGAAGAGGCCACTCACAAAGACCACAGATTGTATCAACACATTTATATGAAAGGTCTAGAATGGGCAAATTGATAGAGACAGAAGGCAGCTGAGTGTTTGCCAGGAGCTGGGGAAAAGAAAGAAGGGAGTGACTACTGGAGGGTTCATGGTTTCTTTTTGGGTTGATGAAAATGTTTTGGAATTAGACAGGGATGATGGTTGCACAACCTTGTGAATGTACTAAAAACCACTGAATTGTACACTTTAAACAGGCGAATTTTATGGTATGTGAATTATATTTCAATTAAGAAAAAATTAACGGGAGGAAGATGTTGATAAAGAGAGAGTATAGACAACTCTTTTTTCATCAACTTGAAGGATGTTACAATACTGATAAAAGTTTGAAGACAGAAGAGAGAAGAAAACAGATGGAGGAAGGGATGGAGAGGGGTCCCTGAAGAAGCTGATGGGATAGAATCTAGAGCAGCTTTACAGAAACTAGCCACAGGAAGAATAAAGCTTTCCATTTATGGGCATGAGAAAGAAGGATGACAGCTGCAGGTATACAGCTAAGTGGGTATGTAGAAGGTCCAGAAGTTGAGAGGTTTGCCAAGACACTGTAGAGGCTCAATTGGATGGGGGCCTGAGGGGAAGGGAGGCATCAAGGGTAACTGATGGATGCCTCTCGAATTTGGAAACTTAATAACCTGGGCATTACTGGTATGGAAGCAAGACTGATTTGGGGACATTGATGAGGTCCATTTTGAATATGTTGACTTCAATGCTTTGGCAGGACATCGGGGTGAAATGGTTAGCTAGCGGCTAGAAATTGAGAATTCAACAAAGTGGTCAGTGGTACAGATGGGTTGTGGAAAAGAGATACACAAAAATAACAGCTGAAGTTGTAGGAGTGGATAATCTCACCTACAGAGACAACAGAGAAAGGAGAGAAGGCCAAGGGCAGAAGTCTGGGATATGTCTGCTTCTGAAGATAGGAGAACACAAAGGGACCCATAGAGACAGCAAGAGTGGCCCAGAATAAGTAGCATAATAGGAGGGGGAAAGCATCAGAAAGCCACAGGATGGGAGAGCTTCATGGACAAAAAGGGGTGTGATGGTATAACAGGTTCCCATAGGGATGATAACTACTATAAGGCTATTGAATATTATGAGATCTGCAGTAATGCCTAAGGAACAGTTCTCTAGAAAGAGTGCGAGTGCAAGTGAGATCCAGAGTCCTCTCCATGATCAAAGTCTGAGAAAGCTTAGTGCTGGGACTACAGAATACAATTCACTGCTCTTGACTTCTCATAAGAACAAAGCCAGAGAGCACTTTCTGGCAAATAATGCTCAACACAGTCTTATAGTATGACTTTTCACCACAGAATAGAGCACACCAGGCATGAATATTCCAGCCTGAAAGCCAGTGTCAGACCAAAAGGCTCTCTGGAATTCCATAAATTGGCATGGCATGGCATTGTTAAAACAGGCTAGGTGCCAAGTGGTCCAGCCCTCTCAATTTTTAGATGACGCAAATCCAGATTTTCCACATTTGGACTAAATTAATTTTCCCAAGGAAATTCTTTGGGTTGGAAGAGCCAGTTCTATAACTAAGGATCTCTGTCTTCTTTACTGCCATCTGTCTCCCCCCAGAATATCACTCACCTTTGTGAAATAACCTCCAGTGCTCTTTAGGAAGTGGTAAAGAGTAAGCAGCAGAAACAATGCCTAGAAAAATCTGCTCCTTAGCCTATCCCGTTGGAAATCTGCTCAGCCTGTTCTGTAGTGGTCTTCCAGCTGCAAAAGCAGATGCTTGTTCATTTGTCATTGATTTGGTAAATCTAGTAGAACATTCCTTTCCTTTCTTTCTCATGATGATTCTTGTTGCAGTGTGTCAACTGGGATGTTAGTGGATGACAGCATTTATCCAGCGATGACAGTGGTTGCCCTTAACATCAGCCATCAGAAGAAGCTTACTAAATGTTATTTGATGATGGTAAGGGCGCAGGAACCATCCACAGCATATATTCCCTTGTCACTTTTTCTTCGCTGCTCATAATCACAAAGAAGAATCGCATCTACGCACGCACACGTATATTTTTAGCTTCCTGTCTCGAAGCATTTGGCAAGCTGAAAATTCATGCACCAGACACCTGCGAGGACCATCTTGCAGCTCACGGAAATGCAGCCTGCTCTGAACCAGCATCTGTTCTGCAGTGCAGGGCAATGGCATGGAGGAGCTCAGGGCAGGACCTGAAGACAAATGACATAGCAAGTGGAGCAGCAGGTGGGATTCTAAGTAGCCAGAACACAAGGAGCAGATGGGAGAAACTGAGCAGCCAAAAAGGGCTTCTGTACGCAAAGTCCTCTGGATTCCTTCATGACCCCAATGCCTGAAACCTGGAACAGATGACTGTCAGATCTAGAAAACAAGAAAAAAAAAAGATATTTGGAAAAAAATACACATCACAGTCACCCAATACCAACAGCAAAGTCTTCCCGAAGTCCTCTGTGTCTAGAGGGCTGGGTGGCTGGGATGTAGGCAGCTGACATTCATGAAAGCACAGTTTCCAATATTTAGAATCAGACTTGCAATTTCAAGGTAGTGACCAAATTTGGCTACAGGTAGTCACCAAGTACTTGCTGGTTTTGCCGTTGTTCAGAGAACGTACCTTTATTGGATTTCACTAGTCCACTACAGGGGGGACTGTATAAGGGTTCTTATTTGCCCAAACAAATTAGAATTTAAGTCAGAAGGACATCTTAGATCTTTCACCTCATTGTCATGGGCCTGGGACCTCGAGAGACAAGCATGAACATAAGGGGGTCTTTCTAAAGCCAAAAACAAACACAAACAGTACATCTGCTCTTCTCTCTCCCCCCTCCTCTGCCCTGTTCCTCCTCGCTATTCCTCCTCCCCTCCTTTTCCTTTCCTTCCTCAAATGTTTTTATTATAGTTTGCCTTTGACTTCTACACAATTGGATAAACCCACTTCTTCTGGGAGTAATTGCTAAAAATATCAGATCATTTCTGTCCCCGTTGATTTTTTTTTTTTTTTTTGCAATGCTGCATTAAAAGCATGGAAACAATAAAGGAAAGAACTTGTTCATAATCACATCATCCCATCAGCTGTGTAACTTTTCCTTGTTGCCATCCGGTCCTTGTTTATGGGATTTGTACATGCATTGCACAGAAAGGGATTGTATTTACAGTCTGCCTTTTCCACTGAATTCTGAACCCTCATTCTTTCCCTACTGCATCTGTCCGTCCGGGCCATGCACACCAGAGTACAAACTAGCACCAGCAGGAACTTGGTGGGCTTGGCTCACTGTTTCAGCGTCCATCATACTGGAGGCATCCAATACCTATTTTTGAATACATCTGATCTTCACAATTGTACTTTTTAACGGCTACTTGGGTTCCATTGAGTAGATCACATGGTTATTTCCTGCCGTCGAGTGTTTGCTTCCAACTTTCCACTCACCTATGTATAAAAATATATGTATAACAAAATACCAGCCATCATCATATCTACGGCTTTTTCCCTCCCCTTCAGTTATTTCCTTAATATGAACGTCTCATGTGGGTTGTCCATGGTTTAAGTGGACTTAACGTTCTTATACTTCTTGATATGTATTTCCAAATTACTCTTCCAGCGGAGACAGTCTCTCGCCATGACTGAGCGTGCTTTGTCAGAGAAACTTCCAGCTGCCTCCTAGGGGCAGAGCCAGAACCCTGGGAGATCTCGCTGCTTTCCGTCCTTGGTTTTAAGAGAGTAACCAGATGCTTTTCTTGTCCTCTGTGCATGTTCCCAAGCGCTTCCTGAAAGCCATCACCTCTATCTTTGGTTTAAATCACTAAGAGGAGGCTAGGAGCTGGATCCCATCTAGGAGCTGACGCTGACAGCAAGTTGGAGTGCAGGGACGCCTCTTGGAGCTCTTGGCTGCCACGTGGGTTGAAGGCAGCCTTCACACATCTGCTCCTTGGTTGCGGGACCTCATCCTCTGCTCCAGCATCGCTTACTTTGCACAAGATGTGTCTGTGTAAAAATTTTGTTTCCCCACCCACTCCTTCTCTGCAGTTACCCCGTGCCCAGACAGCACCCAGCGCACTACATCTGTTGGGAGCACATGGGACATCGGCTCCTAGAGGAAATTCACACAGAACTTACAGTCCAGCCACGTCCAGGCATTGCCAGTTACCCTGCCATGTGCCCGTTGAGGGGACAGTAGAAGACCCTGGACGCTAGTGATGGAAGCCCTTGTTCTATTTCTAGAAGCTGCAAGATCATGAGTGAATCACTTACCACCTACAATCCTCGGCCCCCCTCTCTGTGAAAGAGAGAGAATAACAGCTCTCCTGTTTCTCCAGCTCCTGGCGAGAATCAGTGAAACAATGTATGTGAACACTTTGCAAACTGTGAAGTGTTACGCGATGTAGAGCGTTGTTGTTACCCTACAGTACCGACTATGAGGTACACGAGAGACCAGTGGGGTGGCAGACGCCCTCGTTTACCTTCCTCCTTGGTCCTTACTCGCTGAACCCCAGTTGTGCTCAGGTGGCAGGTAGCTTTGTGGCTGCTGCACAGGCACAGGTCATGATTGATATCCAGGGGTCACAGAAATCCCATGCCCTCTTTGCTGCTTTGAAGTAAGCATGTGATCTGATGCAGACTCGTGACCCCTGCAGGAAAGCAAAGCAGTGAGGGGTGGCTGGCCCTGTGGGAAAGACAGCCCTCCCTCACATAAGGAGAAAGGCACGTGAGGAGAAACCCTCCCCTTTCTCTCTGCTTGGTGTTGCCACGTGAGTGCTGGTGCTTGGTGCCACTGGCGCTGGGCACGACAGCTGCCCTCTAGCACCCCGGCAAGGGAAAGCCAAGAGCAGCTCGGGTGCTGATCCAGGGTCCCGACTTGGTTGAACCAGTGCATCGACACCTTCTGGAACCGCCAATCTCCAGATTCCTTGTTTTGTGCGATTTGCTATGAAAACCAGTTATTCTCTGAAAGGCACAAAGGGGACATGCCTGGGGGTGATGCAGTGGTTGGATTGAGCGCATCGTGGTGGGCATGCCTGATTCCTCATCCTCTGCTTCCACTCACTCGCTTTATTGTGGTTCACTCTTAAAATTACAGTAATGAGTACATCTCTGAGGCAAAAGCAAAACCATATATGAATTTAGGAGTGGAAATAAAATATGAAAACTATGCGACGAGGGGAACTGTGGGCACTGGGGACTAGCAGTGGGCTCGCAGGTCTACCCCCCACCCGGGACACAGGGAGGCTAGGACAGAGAACGGGGCGGTGTGGGCATGGCCCTGGGTGCGGGGTACATATGGGGATTCTGGGGCTTGAGGAGAAACTGTGAGGAGGAGAAAGACCTTCCCCCTGGAATACTGCCACCTACCCTCTATCTGGCTTTCCCCAAATGCGGCTCTTACTCTCATAATTAGGCTGGATAGTTTGCCTTTATTACCATAGAAGTTATCAACTTAGCTTTTTGTTTAGGTTTTGTTTGTTTGTTTATTTCTAATTAGGCTCCACACCCAGCGTGGAGCCCAGCTCGGGCCTTGAACTCACAGCCCTGAGATCAAGACCTGAGCCAAGATCAAGAGCCTGGCACTTAACCAGCTGAGCCACGCAGGCACCCCTAGTTTTGCAATCCTTGGTTCATGATGCATAATCATCACTGGTCCTTACATAACCCCTCTTCCTTTCATGATTTATTTTTATTACATAACAAACACAGCTAAGCCAACCTCACCCGAGACTTAAAAATTTCCCAATGACATGCACCCACCTATGTGCTCATCTACTTCCCCGCCTGCTTCCTGCAGCAAGTTAACACCTTGGATTTTGTGTTTATCGTTCTTATCCTTTTTCCTCTTTGTGTGTGTTTTACCCCATATATTTTTTTTGAATTTTGAAGTGCATCTGTTTAATTATAACCATTAATGCAACATCTGCCTCAATAATTTCATTTCGATAATAAAAAATGATGGTATAATGATGGTTTAAAGCTGGTTCAATCGCAATTTTAGAGGCTTACTTATCAAGAGTGAAAATAGAAGACTATTAAAAAATAGCTAAAAAGGTAATGTGTGTCATAGTGCTTAATGTTTCTGTAACTGTTGGTAAGGCTTACATCTAAATTTGATGCAGAATTCTTAATGGCACTGAAATAGTTTTCTCAGCCACATGGTATATACCGGTACTATGAGTCTGGAAGAGACTGGCTATGGGTACCACCGCTTGTCTTCAGTTGTGACTGCGCAATATCAGCAAGTGCACTTTGTATCTTTTCCAGAATCATGTCCCCTCGATAAACAACATCCTCCAGACATGTAGCAGCTTAAGTGCCGTTAAGATCCATCCAAGTTGGGCGCCTGGGTGGCTCAGTTGGTTAAGCGACTGCCTTCAGCTCAGGTCATGATCCTGGAGTCCTGGGATCGAGTCCCGCATCGGGCTCCCTGCTTGGCAGGGAGTCTGCTTCTCCCTCTGACCCTCACCCCTCTCCTGCTCTCTCTTTCATTCTCTCTCTCTCAAATAAATAAATAAAATCTTAAAAAAAATAAAAAAATAAATGTACTTTAATCATTAAAAACAAAAAGATCCATCCAAGTTGTCTCATGTGGCTGGCGCTAATCTATTTTCACTGTGGTGTGGTAGTCCATTGTGTGGATATGCCACAATTTATCTATTTTCTTGTCAAAGGACATCGGGCTGTTTTCAATGTCTTCATGAAAAGTCTTGCATGTATCTTAATGCACAAGTGCTAAAGATTCTTATTCTCTTGGGTATTTACCTCGAAGTGGAATTGCAAATATGTAGGTATTGCAATAGACATGATAATGCCAAATTATTTTACAAAATGGTCACTACATTATTTTCCTACTGGCAATATAGAGGAGATCCCAATGACCATTTTGTTGCTAATATTTAGCATTGTCAGATTTAACTTTTATAATCATATGGGTATAAAATAGGGTCTACTTGTGCACATGCTGTACAATCCCCCAAGGCTTTTACCATCTTTTTATGTATTTATCGGCCATATGTGGTTTGTCTTAGATAAAATACGTTTTTATGTTTTTTTGCTCATTTTTCTATATTGGGTTGTTTTCTTTTTCCTATTGATATGTAGGAATTCTCTCTTATTCTTGAGTAATCTTATTGGTTATTTTTTTATGGTGCAAATATCCTCTCTCTCATCTCTTGCAAGGATAGATATACAATTATTCTCAGAAACAATATATTCTAAATACACATTAAGAAAGACTTCAGTATTTGGTATTGTCAGCTTTTTGGAATTTGGCCATTTTAGTAAGTGTGGGATAGTATCTTGTTTTAATTTGCAATTCCCCAATGACGAATAATGTTGAGCAGCTTTTCATATGCTTATTTGCCATCTGTGGATCTTCTTTGGTGAGGTGTCCAGATATTTTGCCCAGTTTTTTTTCAGTTGGGTTCTTTGTTTTCTTATTGAGTTTTAGGATTTCTTTGTATATTTTGGATACTAGTCATTTTTGCAAGTATTTTCTCCCACCCTGGGTCTTTTCACTCCCTTAGCAGTAGCTTTTACAGAAAATTCTTTTGAATTTGAATAGAGTCCAGCTTATCAACTTTTTTCTTCTGTGCATCATGTTTTTGGGGTATCCAAAAACTCATCACCAAACCCAAGGTCACTAGATTTTTTTCCTGTGTTTTCTTCTTGAACTTCCTTAGTTTTGCATTTTGTATTTAGGTCCAAGATGTATTCTGAGTTAATCTGTATGGAAGTTGTATGGCCTGTGTCTAGACTTTTGTTCTTTGGTGTGTGTGTGTGTGTTTCTGCATATGGTCATGCATTTGTTCCAGCACCGTTTATTGAAAAGAATATCTTTTCTCCATTGTTTGGCCTTGCTCCTATGTCAAAGATAAGTTGACTACATTTGTGCGGGTCTATTTCTGGGCTCTCTCTTCTGTTCCACTAATCTAATGGTCTATTCCTTCACCAGTACCACACTGTCTGAATTACTGTGGCTTTATAGTATATCTTGACATCCAGAAGTCAGCCTTCTGTTTTGTCTCCATTTTCAGGAGTGTGTTGGTTGTTCTGGGTCTTCTCCCTTTTCACATAAATGGTAGAATCAATTTGTCAATCCGCAAAAGAACTTGCCGGGATTTTTATTAAAATTGCATGGAATCAAGGGAGAAGAAGTGACATCTTAACAATACTGTCTTCCTATCCATGAACATAAAATATCCCTCCAGTTCATTTTTAAAAAATATTTTATATTTTATTTTTATCTTGAATTAAAGGAATAGAGCATGAAGTGGAAAGAAATAGCCACTAAGGGGGTGCCTGGGTGGCTCAGTCAGTTGAGCATCCGACTCTTGGTTTCACCCAGGTCCTAATCTCAGGGTCCTGAGACAGAGCCTCATGTCAAGCTCTGGGCTCAGTGCAGAGTCAGCTCAGGATTCTCTCTCCCTCTGCCCCTCCCCCTGCTCATGTGCTCTCTCTCTCTCTCAAATAAATAAAATCTTTTTTTAAAAATGACCACTAAGGAGGTGACTCAGGTGGGACATGAGACAAACCTCTTCTTTTTTAATACAATTGAGAAAAATACCTTCAAATTAGGGAAGAGGCAGACCTTGGGTCACATATACAACAAATAAGCAATGACTAGGAGCTCTTTTGATATTTAGACCAAGTGTAGAGTGTATAAATAGGATTATTTCAGCCCTAAAACAAAAGCTCTCTGTTGAAAGAATCTGGTGCACATAAACAGTTGTCTGTTTGGAGTACCTGAAGAACTATAAATGTAAATCATAGTCAAATCTAAAAAATTGGTAAGTTGGACTCATTTTAAAAAGAAATAAAGTGGAAACTTCATTTGCTTATCATTAGTTAGGCCAGTGATCCATGACTGCATTGGGTGAAAATCTAATTTATCTTAGCAAACTAGGGCGTGGCCATCACTGACAAAATGAGTAAGTAATTTGAAGCAGTTCTTGTTCTATTTGGGTCAAAATATAGTTTGATCTCAATTTTCTAGGTCATTTAAGTAAAAGTTGTCCCTGGGAGTGGAAAATCAGTAATTGCTTCATTTCTCTGTTTTCTATGGTAGGATGATTACACACTGGTATTTCTCAGAAGAAAACATAAGCACAACCTGGATCCAGTTTAGCATTAAGAGTGAATATGTTAATTATTCATTCATTCATTTATTTAGTCAACAAGATTGTATTGAGCACGGTGTGCCAGGCTATGTTCTAGGCCCAAAAGAGAGGCATGCTCTGAAGAAATATAGAATGAGTGTGGGAGGGATGGGATGGCTGGGTGATGGACACTGGGGAGGGTATGTGCTATGGTGAGCACTGTGAATTGTGTAAGACTGATGAATCACAGACCTGTACCCCTGAAACAAATAATACATTATATGTTAATAAAAAAACATTAAGAAAATAAAACACATTTATGTGAATTAAAGTGCATGCATAAAAGAAAAAAAAAAAAGATTCTCTCCACTACCTAGTAATGCACTTGCGGGATCATAGGATAGCTCTATTTTCAACTTTTTGAGGAACCTCCATACTGTTTTCCAGAGTGGCTGCACCAGCTTGCATTCTCACCAACAGTGTAGCAGGGTTCCCCTTTCTCGGCATCCTTGCCACCATCTGTCATTTCCTGACTTGTTAATTTCAGCCATTCTGACTGGTGTGAGGTGGTATCTCATTGAGGTTTTGATTTGGATTTCCCTGATGCTGAGTGATGTTGAGCACCTTTTCATGTGTCTGTTGGCCATTTGGATGTCTTATTTGCAGAAATGTCTTCTGCCCATTGATGAGAGAGAATTTTAAGCAGGCAACATGCCCAGCACAGAGCCTGAAGTGGGGCTTGATCTCATGACCCTGAGATCATGGCCTGAGCAGAAATCAAGAGTCGTATGCCTAACCAACTGAGCCACCCTGGCACCCCTTAATTTCCATTTTTAAAGGCTCACTCCTTCTATTACTCTTTAATAGAAGCATTTTCTAACAACTAAAGCTAAAATAGGAGCTCAAAGCTCAGCTCTGACACATGATCTTTTACAGGAATAGGTCAGAGGCAGAGTTAGAGACAAAACCACAAAATGTTCTGGTATATTCCAGAACCTCAGCCATAGGACACTAGTGAGTAATTTCCCAATAAATGTATTTCTCTATTAGTATTAGTCTTAGCAGTATTATTTTATTCTTCCATAAGAGGATTTTCATACTCTCTTATTGATAGGGAAAGGGATGCTTGCAGAGCCAAAAGCATTTTCTAGAAGCTCTGCAGGCATGGGTTTCTTCTTTCCTTGGTGATTTGGGCTATTTGATGGTTTGCCCACAGGAGCTTGAACTCTCAGGATGTAAAAGCAATAAGCTCAGAGCTTCGGTGGGGATAGTGGATGAATTGTGTCCGTATCACATCATTACAGGTCTTCCTAGGTTCTTAGAGTCCATCAAGACAATAAGCTCTGGATTGGTCAGTTATATGTTCTAAACAAATCAATAGCTTTCACAGGAAAGCAGTCTTCTTTATCCTGAGCCAAGAAGTATAGTCTATGGAATTATACAGACCTAAGTGGCAAGCCTGGTTCTGCCTTATTAACTGGGGGACCTTGACTAAATTACCCAGTCTTGCTGAGTCTTAGTTTTTTCTCTTCTGTAAAATGGGAAGTTTTGATGATGAACTGAGAACATGCCTGTAAAGTGCTTAGCATAGTGTAAAGTAATAATTAAAAGTCCACACGTGGTGGGTGCTGTAATTATGATTACTATGATCATTATGAGCTTCCTGCCATCATTCCCATCCATCCATCCATCCATCCATCCATCATCCATCCATCCTAAGCAATTGCTATCCATGCTGGCTTGTGTTCCACACCTTCAAGGACCCACAGGCCAGCATACCATTGCTATGTCTTTTAGTCTTTCCATAACCCACCCTTTTCTGTCACTTCCTAGCTCACATCTTTCTTGGTTGACACCAGTAACCCTCACAAGGGCTCTAGGTTGTGCCTCTGTGGCCAGACAACAGTTAATCTGTTTGGGAGTCTGTTCTTTCAGGGGAGTAAACTGGGTGGAGGACGGAGACTGGACTTGCAATGAACATATCTAGGGTCTGCAGAAAGGTCTTTGAGACTGAGTGTGGGAACAGAGTAGAGTGTTCTTGCCTGGAAGAGATCTGAGCTAACAGGGTACTGAACACCGAGTCGGGAGCCTCCTTGAGAGGTCTCTGTGCCCTACCTTTGGAAAGAACTATATGCTCTGGGGCAGTGTTGCATTTCAATAATACAAAAGCAGACTGAAAATCTCAAAGCAAGAGTCGGACGGATGCTTAACCAACAGTGCCACCTGGCACCCCAGGGTAAGTAAGGCTTTTCTGCTGAGCCACTGGGGGCATACATATCAGGAGGGCACCTTCATCTCATCTGAGCTCCAAAGTTTCAAAATAATCCCACTAGCACTTTTCTCTCTAATCCAATATGGTCTAGAGAAAGTTCTAGGAGTTTAGGTGCTTGAGCTGTGATGCACAGTGTGTGCAAACCTTCCTAACTTACTAATTTATCACCACCACAGGGGCCCACACCCCTCCACAGTGACATTTTAAGCATTAATGCATTCCATACAGAATTTACAATCAGATTCGCTTTTGTGGTTTTCTCCTCTCTTGGTATTTACTGGCCATTGACAAATGGCCAGTAAACATCCCAGTTTTCTGCAGTCTGTCTTTGATCTCCCTAGTAGTGGGGCCCCCACTGAATCTAGTACCACTTACACCTACTGTGCTGCTGAATCTTGTCTCAGATATTTTTTCTTGAAATGTCAAGTTAGCCTAGACCTAAAGCCAACTTTTGCAGCAGCATCATTAAACTCAGCTCAAAATCCCTTTCTCACTTTCATTCTTTTGAACCAAGGGGCTGCCTCCTCCCCCACACTTCTCCCATCTAACTGGCTTTTTCATGACAGAAAATCATCACTAACGTCAAAGCCCTTCTCCCTTCCTGGGGCTCTTCAGTGGATCCTACTCTGAGAACAAAAATCTTGCTGATTTTATACTCATTGACAAAGCTTTAACTCTTCCCTCACCAAGTGATATAAAAAATAATGACAACCTGAACTGCAATGGTTTCCTTCTATAAGCGTAAAGCTCTTAAAATTAATATGGGATGAATTTCCATGGGAGTGAGAGAATGGAGGGCATGACACATATCAAGGCACCCACCTTCCTTCTCTTTCTCGGAACCAGGAAAATTGAAGGTGGAGAACTTTACAGAGGAAGCAGAGAGCAAAAGCACCCCCTTTCCTTGGTTTGCAACCAACACCATTGACACATTGACATGGTAGATTTTGCGGAGGATTCTAGGGGTTAGGGCAAGGGTTTACATTGTAAGCCAGTTCAGCAGATAATTTAGAGTGGAGTGTTAGACATCCCTGTCCTTTGGAGCTCCTCAGCTGTCCCTTCCCAATTGGCCCCTTCTTCCCTGGTGCCAGGATTCTGGCATGGTTCTCAGTCCCTTCTCTCTCCCCAGACACCCCCTATCTCCCTCCCACCAGCTTTCTGAAACCTTTGCTCAGAGACTTTCGAACGTCTTGCAGCTCCCTTAGCCTCCCTTAGCCTATGTTTTTAGATTTGTGGCACACAGGGTGTCCTTCTCCCAGCTTTCATGGCCTCCCCCTCTTCTACCAGAAAGAAGGAGGAGAGAGCCCTAAATGTTTGTGATTGACAAAAGCCAGGAAAGCAAACTAGGCCACTGATCTTAGCAGTGAGATGGGGGATGATACTAGAAAATGAAATTCTTCCTATTGTCACCGTGACCTCTCCCCACCAGCGTGCCATGGTGGGCCCTGTTTGCCAGCAAGGTGAGGCAGCTAGGCGGGCAACTGAGTGGCTGGGCACTCGCTCCTCCTCACCCACAATGGCAGATGGCAGAGAGAATCCCCCTGAGTGTGTGAATCCCAGGAAGGAAGGAAGGAGGGAGGGAAGAAAGGTTGGATGGAAGGAAGGAAGGAAGGAAGGAAGGAAGGAAGGGTATTCAGCATCTCAGGGAGTCACTGGACACAGAAGAGAAAAAGTGCACAGTAGAATAACACCTCTTACAAGGTGCCACGAACCAGAGAATCCTGACAATTCATGATAAGAAACTTCTCCTTTTCTGAAACCTTGGCGTCTTGGGGCTGTAGGAAGAGTCCTGACAACAAAGTCCCTGAGTACAGCAGGTGGGGTAGATGCTGCTGAGAGATGTGCCCCTTCCCGTTGGAAATTTGGGCAAACTGAAAATCAGTGGGAGATAGGTAGTTTGGTTCTCTACCTACAAATCCTGACCTGTACATAGTGGGGTCCTCCACTAAACTATCCCTTGGGTCACCGTGTCCTAATTCCATGGCATCGCCTGTGTGCCTCTTAATTACCCCAACGTGAGGGGAAGGCTGGCCTGGACACCAGCAGAGAGTATACAGGAATTCTCCCTACTGCCCTCACAACTCCTCTATTAACCTGAAATTATTTCAAAATTTCATTTAAAAATCAAAAGTTGTTATTTTACTGCTCAAAACCCCCATGGAATTCACATCGCACCCTGGGTAAATCCTTATCATGGCCTCCTGGGTCCTGTATGATCTGGTTCACCTCTCTTTTTGATCTTATCTCCTCATTCTCTCCCTCTTTCTAACTCCTCTTGTTTCTACTGGCCTTCTTACTGTTCCTCAAACCTCAGAGCCTCTGTCCTGCAGATTCCCTCGACCTGGCATAGTCACATTTTCACATGGCTTGTCCCAGTGCTGGATCCTAGGGTCGTTCTATTTTTAATTTTTTGAGGATCCTCCATACTGTTTTCCACAATGGCTGCACCAATTCACATTCTCACCCAACAGTGCACAGGGTTCCCTTTAGTACACACCCTCATCAACATTTATTATCGCCTGTCTTTTGTTTTTCTTTTTTCTTTCTTTCTTTTGAGAGAGAGAGAGTGAGCAGAGAGAGAAGGGGCAGAGAGAGAGAGAGAATCTCAAGCAGACTCCAAGCCCAGTGCAAAGCCTGACACAGGGCTTGATCTCATGACCCCGAGATCATGACCTGAGCCAAAATTGAGAGTCAGACACCTAACCAACTGAGTCACCCAGGTGCCCCTACCTCCTGTCTTTTTATGACAATCATGCCCACAGGTATAAGGTGATCACCTCATTATGGTTTTGATCTATGTTTCCCTGGTGATTACTGA
This sequence comes from Neomonachus schauinslandi, assembly GCF_002201575.2. NCBI lineage: Eukaryota > Metazoa > Chordata > Mammalia > Carnivora > Phocidae > Neomonachus > Neomonachus schauinslandi. Next base: position 80,356,406 of record NC_058408.1, read on the forward strand.
TGTTGAACATCTTTGCCCAGACCTGTTGGCCATTTGTTGTATGTTTTCTTTGGAAAAATGTCTATTCAGTTCCTCTGTTCTTTTTTTAATTGGATTGTTTGGGTTTTTTGCTATTGAGTTGTATGAGTCCTTGTATATTTGGAACATTAACCCCTGACTGGATTTGCGGTTTGCAAATTTTTTCTCCATTGCATAGATGCCTTTCCACCACGTCTGTGGTATTGGTTGTGGCGTGACAAGAAACAAATATACCTGCATAGTCACCCTGTGGGCTTCTCTTCCCCATAAGACAGTTAAACTCGAAAGAGCTTCACATCTGCTTTCTAGCTACATTTTCTTCCCTGGTAGTCTAGTTTATTCCAATGTCCTTAAATACTGCCTATATCTTGATGACTCGCAAATTCTTATCTTCAACCCTGACAACGCCTCTCAGTGCCAGATGTATATATTCAACGGTTTGCTTTACCTCTGCATTTGGAGAGAATGTGCAAAGCAGAACTCTGCTTTCCTATCCTGCAAACCTGTTCCTCCCCTTGTCTTCCCCACCATGAGAGAGGCACCTTGCTGAGGGTGGGTTCTGCACTCTCTCTCAACTCAGCTAGTTGCTGAAGCCAAGAATCTAGGTAACACCCTGGGCTCCTCCGTCGTCTCATTCTGCCCACCCCAACATCCCACCATTTGTATGTCCTGCCAATTCTACACCCAAAATATAACGAGACTCCGCCCACTCCCGCCACCCCATGGCCACCACCTGGTCCACGCCCCCATCATCTCCTGGTGATGCAGTAAGTTCCTGTTGCCACTCTGGTCCCTCAAAGTCTAAGTTTTCCATATATATCCAGACTGATCCTTTAAAAGTACAATCAAACTGTGGCCATTCCTGCTTGGAAAGCTTTACTAGCTGCTCTCGGTGCTCAGAGAAAAGTTCAAGTCCCTAACCTATGAGAGAGTCCAGCCCAGCCTGGCAGTTCCCTTGTCTCTCATCATCTTTTGCTACTCTGCCCTTTGCTCATCACACTGCCAGGCTAGTGACACCATGATAGTTTCTGAAACATGTCAAACTGTTCCCCCACTTTGCACCCCCACGTCCCGCCACCTGGGCTTGGCTGGCTCCAGCTCTTCCTTTGATCTTGGCATCCTGAACGTCCCCTCCTCAGAGGCACCTCCCTGACCACTCTCGGAAACTCCCGAGCCTCAGCCTGTGTGGTTCCATCATAGTATTGATCACAATGTTGTTTGTTTGTCTGTTATTTATTGTCTGTCTCTCCCTCCCGAATGAAGGTTCTATGAGAGTGGGGCCACATCAGCTTGTCGGCAGCTATGAGAAATGCCAGTACCCCCTCCCCAAAAAATCATTGAGTGCGTCGATGAATCAATACTCGGCCCCTTGGACCCTTCAGGCTGGCCGACAGCAGGCTTCCATATCTTGAGTTTGGGGAACAGGAAGTTAGGTTCTCTCAGGAAAATCTGGCACTGATTTGTGATCTCGAGTAAATCACTTCACGTCTCTCATTGCTCACTTCTTTCCCATGAGATGCTTCTTACCTAACTCTGCTCAGATGGATGGGCCCTGTGCCAATGAAGCAGGTCAGGCGGGAAACAGAGCCTCATCCGCATGGATGCAAGACGTTTGTTTGCAGGCACTTCCTGGGGAGTGACTCTATTTATTCTAGAATCAGATTTAAGAATGCTCCCAGGAGGGCCCTCTGTTCCACTGCCATCGGTGATCCTAACTGCCTGAGTTGAAGCTATGGGGCAGAAAAACAGCACCATTTCTGGGGCCCAAAGCTGTTGTTCTTGAAGATTTCTGCCCCTAAATTCTCTTGTCAAAGAGTTCACTATTCAGCCACCTTCCTGGTATGACACGATCAGAATGCTGCTCAGCTCATCGAACGTGTCACAGGACACAACAAAACAAGGGGACATGTCTTCTATGAAGGGCTCCGGATTGCGAATGAACTAGTACTTCCAGAAAGGACAGTAGATTGCACACAAAGCTGTATCAAGGGCACGTCATCAGCCAGAGAGAGGAGGTAAGAAACACCAAGCTGAGCATGACCAGGCATGCTGTACCCCTTAAATGGAGTGGATTGATTTACTGCCCAAGACACATTCACAAGCCCAGAAAATCTTCACTACGGATGACATGTGCCTGAAGGACACAGTATGAGAAGATGCCATTAGAGAAAATGTTAATATAGAGAAAGATATTTTCCTTCTCCTTTTTTTTTTCTCACTCTTTCAGAGATCTCTCTTGGGGGAATAACCCTGCAGCTATTCATTCCTGCATTCAGACCAATCATATGACTGTATGAAATTAAGATCCTCAAGCACAGAGAAGATCAGCCCTGGATCAGGTCTTCGATCTACAAGTAGGACTTTGATTTCATTGATTTCAAGTTCCTATGAACAGAACACGATGTGTGAGTCCCTTGAATTCATGGAGACATGATCTCCAGTTTCGAATGTCTTAGTACCTACCTTCCCACACCAAAGCGTGTCCCCAGAAGCAGTAACCTCTGTTCCCTGAGTTTCTTGACTGTGCTGAGCCACTTCCAAATGGTGAGAGAGGACCTGAGGTCACTTATCAGGGTTTTGTGCTGAGACCAGGCCTTCTATTCCCAGGAAGGCTTCCTGAGAAAAGAAAACTACTTTGAAATTCTGCTCAAAATTAGCTCTGAGACGTCACCTAGGGATAATACATTCAGTTAGGTAAACACATTTCTCTCCGGAGAGAGTCAAATATAGCAGACCTTTTTGTGAATTACTTTGCCTAGACACTCAGTCACACATTTATTCAAGGCGTATTTATTACCCTCCAAGGCAGAGATCCATAAGTAAATGGAGTCATAAAGCTCAGGGAACAGGAGGCTTGGCTTGAGCTTTCTGGAAGGCCTAGACATTGTGGGGACTTTGGCTGGCTCACTGGATGGCCTGAAAGCAACGGTAAAGGAGAGAAGGAAGGAGGAAGAAGGAAAAGAAAACAGAGGAGGGGGAAAGCATCCAGTCAACCGGCCGTTTTCCTGGAGCCCCAGCAGAGCCCCAGTGCCAGTGAATGGCATTGCCAAGTTTGTTCCTATTTGCTCTCCGTAGCCACGTGCTCTCATGTAGGGAAACTGCCTGGTTTATGGATAAACCAAAAACCTAGGACTTTTGGTTAGTTTTCAGGTCTACAAGTAGGACCTTCAGGTCATTTATTTCAAGTTCCTGTGAACTGAACACCCTCCATGAGCCATCCTACAGTCACAACAGTGTGCCACGATGGCAGCAGCTGATGCCACAAACATATGCACTGTGTCCACATCCCTCTGAATCTTCCTTAAGGGAAGACCTACATTGCTTTCTGCGGCCTCCAGCACCCACACGATCTGGCCCCTGCTACCTGGCTGGCCTCTGGCCATACCGTTCTCCTCCTCGCTTACCAATCCCCACCCACAGTGGCCTATCTGCTCCTTGAACACAGCCACGCTTTTCACTCACCACAAATGATTGTTCTTGATATACCTCCCGGCCTTGGCACTCTTCCCCAGATCCTGATGATGCCAGCTCTTTTGCACTCAGGTCTCCACCCTAGTGTCACTTCCCGAATTTTCCACTTCTGGAAGTGGTTCTCCCCCTGAGAACAGCTAGAAGAGTGGTGTAGCTGTAACAACATCTGTTTGGAGGCACCAGAGAGCTATGAAAGCAGCAAGGAATTGCAGTTCTAAGAAAGAAAGGAGGCCCAGGGGTGAGCCTGGCGCCTGGGAGAACTTGTCCTCAGAGGCATATGCAAATTCTGAATGTGGAGGCCGAAAGCCTGAAAAACTGAGCAGAGTTCTCCACACAGCAAGAGACTATGGGTTTCATCATGCCATTTATATGTGGAATCTAAAAAATGAACCAAATGAAAAACAAACAAAAAGCAGAATCAGACCTAGAAATACAGAGAAGCAGCTGAGGGTTGCCTGAGGGAAGAGTGGCGGGGCGGGGGGGTGCGCGTTGGGTGAAATGGGTGAAGAGGAGTGGGAGATACAGGCTTCCAGTTATGGAATGAATAAATCATGGGAATAAAAGGTGCAAGCATAAGGAATACGGTCGATGATATTGTAATGGTGTGGTATGGTGACAGATGGTAGCTTCACTTGTAATGAGCAGAGCATAACCTACAGAATTGTCAAATCACTATGTTGTATATCTGAACTGTGTGTGCTATACTTCAAATTGTGTGTCAACTATACTTCAAATAAAAAGAGAGACAGAGACACCATGGGTTTCAGAAACAGCAGAGGAGGGAAGCCCAGGAAAATATCCGAGGCTATCATTTGCCTTGGAAATAAGTGTGAACCAACAGACCAGCCCTCTCAGGGTCTGAAGCTCAATTTCAAATAATCTAAATCCTTGATTGAATTAAGGCAATCTGGAATTGTGAGTGTTCGTAGCCTAGATGCCTGCCAGAAGCAAAAGTGCATCCTCTCTGGAAGACTATCACAGCATCAAAAGCCTCAAATGATCTCTGCAGATGTTCATATACAGTATCCGGCACTCATTAAGACATAATTAGGCATGGAGAAGATAAAACATGACCAAAAATGGAGACAAAAATAGACAATAGAAACAGACCCACAGCAGGTCCAGATAATAAAGCAGACACAAACTTCAAAATAACCATGACAAACATGTTTAAGAAATAAAAGGGTGAAGGATTTCGATGGATAACTGGAAATTTCTGTTAAAAATTGTAAAAGATGAGCCAAATGGAAATTCTGGTGTGGAAAAATACCATGACTGAAATGAAGACCACACTGGATGGGTTTAATATCAGATTAGATAGAGCACAAAAGAAAATATGCAAACTGGAAGCTAGGCCAGAAAAAAATAGAGATGAAGGAGAGACCCAAAGATGGAGAAAGAAAACAAGAGACAAAAGACATTGTGAAAAGTTCTGACGTTGTCCAACCTGTGTCGGAGAATGGGGCCAAAGTGATACTACTTTACTGACGAGAATCGATGACTTCGTGTGTGCATGCGCACGCATGTCCACATCACAATTCAGCAGCTTTAGGAGCAAGGTTGTACTGACCTCAAGATTTTATATGTAGGAACACGGTGACATTACATCCCTGCCAGATTTACACCCTCCTGGATATATGCAGGGATCCCCACCCAACCCCCCACTCCCGCCCCCCCTCCCAGCTCCTCTGATGTGCGTGACCCTGGTTACCACTCCCTGTTTCTTCCTGCATTCTTCTCTCATTCGGTGATGCTTGCTGGGGTAGTCATTAGGATTGGAAGTTAGCTGTGAGCCAGTGTTGCCATGGTAGTGACACGTGACAGCCGCATCTATTTTGTGTGGGAGCTTAAAGACCCGGTGCTCAATAGAAACTTCATGTATGTTCTTGTCTTCTTGCCTCAAAGTCAAGATGGAGCCTCCATGGGCCCAGTTCCTGGATGTTCACAAGACGCAGAACTTCCTGCTGGTCTGCGAGGAACATTCAGCGTGCCTGAGAAATGAATCTGTGTTGTTTGAAGCTGCGGAAACAGTGGGGCTCTTTGTCACCAGCATGTAACTCCGCCCGTGTGTCCCCGCACAGGTCTGCTTTTCACCATCTACTTCCTATTTCAATCCCAGCACCAGGAGACCTTTGCTTCCTTTCTTTCTCTCGGGCAACAGAATCTTAGTTTCCCCTTAGCTTCTCTGTATCTATTCTTCTTCCCTCTTTCTCTTGGCTGAAGGTGGTGGCCTTCTTTATCTCCGAGAACGCACCTTTTATCCTGACAGCTGCAGCTCAACACAGCAAGGGAAGTTTCTTAGCAAATGACTACAAATCACGTTCTAGGGAAGGAGCTACCTCCCTCACCTCTCTGACGGCCTGAGGCCCCCAGCCTTCTCTGAACTTCCATCATTCTGCCCCGGGAGCTCTGATTCCCGCTGCAGACGATGGAGAAGCTTCCCCAGGTCTTGTCTGACCGCGGAATTCACCAGGTGACTCCCACTGGCAAAGCCTGCAGTTCCTTACGGATTCTGGGCCATTCCCTAGCAGGCTGTTTGCAGGCTGCAAATGTAAATAAACAACAGGCTTTGGATTATAGCTCGAGAGCTGTATGAAAACTAAGAAGAAAGCAGTGCTTATGATGATGGCCTGGATGTGGTGAGCCTCATTTCCTGCGAACAAGGACAGAGAGGCTGGAACAAAATATTTCATCTATTGTTTTTAATGCACAAAATCAGCTGCAAGTGTGTGTGTGTGCGTGTTTAGATATGAAAGGTCCTTCCTCTCAGATTAACAAGGGATAAGGAAATCCCTCCTGATTCACAAGGTAAAATTATTTTTCGTTTGTTGAGTATTTTGTTTCTAAAAGCTCCGACAGATCTCTGAATTCAAAGGCTGCAGTGGTGAAGGTGTTTGTGTATGCGTGTGCGTGTGCGTGCACGCGCGCACACACACACACACACCACATTTTCTTCAAGCAGAGTGATAATGGAAGTTTCTGTCCCTCCCAGTCACAGAAAGATGAGTCAGAAATATCATTTGGAGAAGCCCCATCTCTCCAGGAGACAAGTGGAGTCCTGACGTCCTCTCTGAAGGACACTGGTCGCTGCTGGGCTCGGTTGGCTGTTTTCTGCCAACAATGTAGCCAGATTTTAGCACTGAGTCTCTGAGTGACCCAAGGCAAGAGCCGGGTTCTTTTTACAAAAAGCTAAAAAAAAAAAAAAAAATCCCCTTTCTCTCTTGCTTCCCCCCACAAACCACAGCAGGTAATTTATCTCCACTGCTGGCTGCAGCTGGAGCAGGGCTGGCTCCCCGACTGGGAGAAGCAGCGGCTGGTTCAGGGCTGTGCCCTTCTGCTGAACATTTTGGAGTTCTTCCTTTCTCAGACTCACATAATGCCTCTCCCTGTAGTACTCAACAGTTGGCAAAGCTGGCGGCTCAATTCTCCAGGCAGGGCTGAAACAGCTGCTGTCCAAGGAACTATTTAAAAAATACTGGTGTTCCTTAGGGGCAGGGAGGTGAGAGTGGCTTATTTCTTTGGAATCCGGGAAGAAAATGAAATGCAGTCCATCTACCCAGCGCCAGCCATGTGTCATGGGCAGAGCAGGTGGCTGCCTCTATGTTGGTCTGTGAAGGGTGCCAAGAAAATCCCCAGCCAAAAATCCGCCCCCCCACACCCAACTGGTCCTGAGATGCTAGAATCTACCATCCTGTATCCAGCCCTCCTTTCCTCTACGATTCCTCCTTCAGCATCCTCACCACCAATGCAAGCAACTTTAGAAGGAGGAGATCGTCGATCCTTAACTCTTTGCTATGGGTTGCACTGTGTTTTCCAAAAGTCTTACATTGAAGCTCTAACCCATAGAGGCCCAAAATGTGGCCATGTTTAGACAATGGACCTTTAAAGAGGTAATTAAGGTTCAATGACATCTTATGGTGGGTCCTAATCCAATCCGACTGGCATTCTCATGAGAAGAGGACATTTGGACACACAAAGAGATGCCAGGGGTGTGTAAGCACAGAGAAAAGACTGGGAGGGCCGCCATCTGCACACCAAGGAGAGGGAGGGGCCTCAGAGGAAACCAACCCCGCCAGCACCTTGATCTTGGACTTCCAGCCTCCAGAACTGAGAAAAAATAAGGTGCTGTTGTTTAAGCCGTCCGGTCTGCAGTATTTTGTTATGGCAACTCTAGCAGACTCAAACACACCTTAATGTAAATTAGTTTATCCAATCCTCTGCTCTTTGTCAATTAGTGGAGGTTTGGATTGGAATGAGGAATAGGTTCTTCCCAAGAAGGGAAAGGTCTGGAGAAAATTCCCAAGGAATTATGGGAGCTGAGCATGTGGGAAGAATGGTGTGATGGATTGGGAGGAAGAGCTCAGGAACAGGAAGGAGGAAGGTCATTATACCACTTATATCTGCTACTTATGTAGGATTATATGGTTCCAAAGTGCTTTCACATTCCGCATTTTATCCTGACGACTGTGTAAGGGAGATACATTCTCCATTTTGTGGAGGAAGGACCAGAATCTCAGAAAAGATGGGTGAATTGCTCAGGGTCACCTACAGAGCCTGGACTGAAACCCGATTCCATTGAGATGCACTAAAGACAATGTCTCTGGCTTCCCAAGTTTGCTGTGGTCAACCCTGTGTACCTCACTCTCTCCGCCACAATGCAGCTTCCTCTGGCCGGTGCGAGCTGGACTTTCCCGGGAACAAAGGGCCAAACCACCCCTGACCCCCCAATTTTATACTGCAACCTCTCCCACAACTGAGACCCCCTTTGGGGTCAGAACTGCGTCTTGGTCCCCTTTGAAGCCCTCGCCACACCTGAGGGAGAGCCTTATCTAGGAGCAGAACATCTGCCGATTGAACCAATATGACCCCACTTTATTTTTTGCAAAAGCCAGGTCTGGATTAATCCAAGGCACACACAAGGACTTATTCCAAAGATCCTTCAAAATGGAGTGGAAGGCACTAACCTGAACACAGGGGGCCCCTTTGTCAAGCGGGGCAGCCAGCTGCCGTTACCGAATCCAAGGGCGGTAGCTAACCTAAAATCACAACCGGGGCCGCTGATGACACCTAGACCTGCCCTACCACGGGTTTGGGAAGAGGCATGGTGAGTGGCCAAGGGAGTCTCGGTGCCACAGAAGAACAAGGGTCAGAAGCCAGCAAGTTCTGTCCAAACTGCTGCGAGGACCGCTGGGAGCAGGGCTCAGACCCTGTAGAGAAGCAACGGGCAAAACCTGGCCGAGGAGTTCAGGGACCCAACCCCCCAGGCTGGGCTGAGGGGCTGGATCCCTGCCCGGCTGGGAAATGGGCTGGAAACTGGTAGCTGCAACTATTCCAGCAGATACGGAGGAAGGAAAGGAGGGAGGAGGGAAGCCGCTGTTCTCCCTCCCTGTGGCCCGGAGGCATCTACTGAGCGAGGACTTCCCCTCCCCATGTCCCCTCTGGCTCCCAGAGGCGAAGGAGCTGAACCTGCTCAGAGAGCTACATTAGAACAGCCAGCAGCAGGGAAAGCCCAGCAAACAGAGCCTCACTACCAGGGGAAGGTCTTCAAGCGAAATCTAGACTTTTCCTCACCATGATCTCCATAGCTCTGGCTAGATGTGCCCCGCTCTGCCACTGTACAGCACCACATTTTTGTCAAAATCCCACAATGGAAGAAGGCATGGCTCATCTTCAATGTTTGTACTGCAAACCTGTTTCTGCTAGGGGAGTAAAAGATCTCTCTTTCTCTCCACCGCTCCTACCTGCCCCCTCTCCCTCTCCTGCCCTAGATCTCCCGGGTAATAAACAGTCACCTGAATGTTACTGGAAAGGCTGCCCCACCAAGCCTCCCATGCTTACCACAACCACCCACCTTGGCATGAGCAGCCGCTTTGAAAACTGTCCACCTGCGGCTTGGTTGGGACTTGCTGTTTGCTTGATTTCTCCATGTGTCATGCACCGACTCCTAGTGTGGAGGCTTTCGCTTTTGTGTAAGAAATACAAATGGAAACACATATATTATACTCTGAATTATTTCTGGAGGTGAGAGTAAATGACTTCTAAGATTCCTGCCAGAATCTACTGCAAAGAAACCAAAATCTAACGGATAAAGATTCTACCTGAAATTGTCTGAGATCTAAAGCACACAATCTCTGTGGACACAGACTTGCAAATGAGTCTAACGGTAAGATGACCATAGCTCATGTTTACTGAGCACTAACTACGTGCTAACTGCGCCACCTCTGAGGAATGATCCTTAATATATCCCCGTGTTACAGATGAAGAAATCGAGGTTCACAGGGCTTGAATGATGCCAAAGTCACACAGCTGGGAAGTAAGGGCGCAGGAACTTCCTGTCCATGTCACACCCATCTGACCACCTCGGCAGGCTGGTGTTCAGAGGAAGCCAGTCCCAGTGATGAACCTGATCCTGGGCCCTGGTTGTGGTTTCTCATGACAAGCACCCAGACTTCGGCGTGGTGACTTGGCTGGGGCTGCTGAGCCCATAGTTTTTCTCTGCTCCTGATGTAGATTCTGACCATTTCTCACATCCCCTTTATCCCTGCACAGTGTCACTGCTTCTTGGCCTCCACTGTGTGTTCAGACAGAATCTTTCCCCAAACGCTCTGGAAATGAGCTGTTTGAGGTCAACAACTCTGGGATCAGAGGCAAGGGTCTGCACCTTCTAGATGGGATACCTGGTTGGCATGACCCTCTTGCTTTGTTTCCGTATGTGTCTACCTACCTTTACACGCTATCTGCTTCCATAACTCAATAACTGGAGGGTCGTATTAGGTTGGATCCATTTCTATTTAGTAAATCTGATGAGCCACTACATTGTGGAGTCAGATCTCATTGCCCTAAGGCATATTTCAGTTAGTCATTGAATGATTTTGAGAACAGTGTCAGACCAGGACAGAGAAGTGTGTGTGTGTGTGTATGTGTGTGTGTGTGATCTTCCCCATCACCCAGACCACAAACAGCAGTCTTCAGCTTGTCCTCCCACACTCACTGGCTCCCCCTATAAGCCTGTATCGTTCCCTTGGTCCCATAGACACTTTGTTTGGGGTCTCCTCATTTCCTCTGACCCAGACAAACTCTACAGCCTCCTTTCCTACCTGCCCTCACCATCTTAATGCCTGAATTATCACCCTTAAATAACATCAGCCAATCATGGATCTTCTCAGTCCTACAGGAGTGGTGCCTCCAACCTCATCACCCACTGCATGTACCTTATGATTTATCCCACCAACCATAATAGAGCCAACATTACTGAGCTGTGGAGAGGACGAAACAAGATTTTGTATTTAAAGCCTTCAGAACAGGGGAAGACATCATTTCCCACGTATTGCTTAGAGTGCTATTCATGCTCAGACGGTCCTGCCTTTCCATTCTATCTGCTTCCTCTAGTCGATTTTTAGTCTCTCAAGGCCAGGGACTGTCATTTATCTTTGTATTTCACTGCCACCTAGCAGAGAGTTTTGATCACAGTAGATGTTTAATAGATGTTGGCTTAGTTGAGTTCAATTGCTACAGGATCATAGATACATTGGGGAATTTTAAGGTCATTTTAGCCATCCCCCTTTCTTCCAGTGGGACTTTCCTAAATCTAGGTAGATGAAAGTCTGGCCCACTGACAACCGATTCCACTTTGACATTTCAAACAAACTGCCTTCACAGACCTTACACATCATCCCACGCAAGGACGACAAATAGATGCCCTCTTCTGTGCTGATCAATTCATCACCATGTAGCTATAGCAGTGCTATCATTCATTAGCGATGCCTGCTCCTCACATGAGTTGGGTGATTGGGCACATGCGGGTAGTGTATTTGATGTTCTCAGATCAGTCCCTTGCTCTCATTCGCACATAAGGAAACCAATGTCTAAAGAAGTTGAGTGACATCCTCAAGGCCACTCAGTTAGAAAGCAGGGTACAAACTAGAAGTCGGATGTTCTGAATACTAGTTCAATGTTTTTTGTTTCTTTTTTCTAGAGAGAATGGAGATGGAAGGAAGAAGAAAGAGATGCAACTGTGATTCTACACCTCATTTGCCCATGGATTTAAGTGTCCACGCTCATCACTCTGTGGCCTGGGGATTGTCTCTCTGAAGCATAGCATGTGAGCAGAAGTAATGTAGGGAAAGAGTGGCTCCCTCGAACCATGGCACATCCTTCTCTCAGAAAGCCTGTCCCAACCTGGAACTGCCAGATGGAGCCACAGGAGGGTGAGGCTGAGTCCTGGCTACTTTAGAACCAGAGACCTCTCAAACAAATTCCCATGAATTTTAAACTCTTACAAAATAAGACAAGGTGCATGGTATTCCCCTCTTGGAGAAAAACACCCTCCATTTCATAGTGCTGAATTTGTGATTTCAAATTAAAAATTGAAAAGATTTTGGGGAGGGAGTGAAATGATTCTGCAAGATCCCCCCCGCAAAAAAAAATGTTGTAACCTTCAGAAGTTCCAAATAAGCTGAAAAATTAATTTCTGAGGAATTCAAAATGCATGCCTTGTGTCAATAGAATCTAGGCTCTGATTATGTACAGACTAAAAGAAGTTAGGGAGCAGAGGGGGCACCAATACACAAGAAAAGAGCACTAAGAGGCGAAATTCATTAAAAACCAGGCATCTGCTCTCAGGAACGATTGACGTCCCTGCTGTAAGCTATGCAGTCCCATGGCTGAGTCACATCACGTTGTAACTTTCCTAAACACAGCTTGATGCCAAGTATAAAATGGCACACCTTGTTGCACACAAACACTGGTGTGTAGAATCATGGAACATTACAGCTGAAAAGGAAGTTAAGACCAAGGCCCAACCCCCTCTCTTTACAGAGTTCCCCCCAAAGAGTGGCTTAGTTGAGGCCACACTGCCAGTTATGGGCAAAGCTCGCCTATAAACCTGGTGATCTCCATTCATTCTCTCTGCTGTCCAGTATACACATCCCATGGAAACACAGATCATTGCAAAGCATCCAAAGAAATTGTATTCATCCCCAAAGACCAGTATTTTTTGTCACCTGAGTTAACAATTCCATTTGTTATCTTTTGCTTTGAAACAGCCAAATAATGTTCATGTACCCCCCCTTGGGCCCCGAGAGTGCCCCTATTCTTGCCTTACACATGAGAAGAGGAACCAGTATTTGCTGATTGCTATCATGTGCCAGGGCCCACCCACGTTACCTCACTAGAACCTCTCGATTTATTTTCAAGAACGTGATTTTTTTTTTTAAAGATTTTATTTATTTTTTAGAGAGCGAGCGAGAGAGAAACAGCATGAGAGGGGAGAGGGTCAGAGGGAGAAGCAGGCTCCCCGCCGAGCCGGGAGCCCGATGTGGGACTCGATCCCAGGACCCTGGGATCATGACCTGAGCCAAAGGCAGACGCTTAACCATCTGAGCCACCCAGGCGCCCTTCAAGAACGTGATTCTTTGAGAGGCTTGGTTGCTTAAGACCATTTAATGATTGCTAACTGGTGGAGCCTGGATTGAAAGCCAGGTCTGCCTGCCTCCAAATCCTATGGACTTTACACACCACCAAACTACCTCCTAAGACCGACAGGGTTAGAGGATATTTACGGTGTTATTTCAGAAAAGGCAGGGAGGGAGGCGGTGGGGGGCAGAGGCAGGTACCCTGGGTATTCATGTCGGGGCCCCCCCCACGGGACTCGGAAGCGTAGAATCTCATCCTCCCACTGGCTGCAGGCCTAGAATCACAAGGACTGTGTGGAGTCTCCCGCTGTCCTCTCCCCAGTCGAGCAGGCCCCAACCATGAGGTGAGGGTTCATTTTATGTATGGACTTGGTTAGGCCACGGCACCCAGATACTTCTAGAGGCTAGAACGTGTATCGGCTTCTCAATCTGGACTCTGCATACATTTCTGGTGGGAAGGAAAGAACTTGCAGCATCCAGCCCGGACCACTAGGGTGGGGCATCTGGCACCAGTGAAATTGTGGGTCCTGGCGTCAGCCAGGCCAGGCTCCAACCCAAGGCAGTCTCAACATCCCTGCTTCCTTATCTGTGAAACACCCTCTTTCCCCCTCTATTGATTCGAACATCTATTCCATTTCTATTCTTTTCGTGGATACTTTTATAGAGTAAGTAAGTACGGATTTGGTTGAACCATGTGAATATTATGTGAATATTGCCAATATTAGGTCATTTCTTATTTACAGAAGATGGTAATTCCATGTGGTTCAACCGGCTCCCCCAGCATAAGGATCTCCCAGGATCCTTAACACACTTTTTATCTCCCTCACGCAGATGTGCACACGTCATTCATCTCTATACACTACGTCGATATTATCTGCAAATTGAGGTCGATATTTCCAATAGAAGGATGTTTTTTAAATAAAAGTACATTTTACTTACTTTTCCTCACTATTACACCTTGTATAATACTTCTTGCTGCCAGACTTTCATAGCTGCTAACTGGAATACAACCTCTGGTCATTTTCCAGGCAAAACCTATGGGTGATAACCTTCCAAAGATCTTAGATGACTTAAAATGTCTTTATTTCACTCCCACTCTTAAGTAATTATTTGACCAGATAAAGAATTACGGTTCACATTCTTCCCCTGGGCACTTTGTAGATCCTCCTCCCTCATGTTCTGACTTCCAGTGTTGCCAAAGAAAAAGATGTTGCTTTTGCAAACATGTGCCTTCTGTTTTCAAGGTATCCAAATAGCCTTTCTTCAAAGTCACATGTTCTCACTTCAGGATCCACAGCTTTATGGATGTGACACCTCCTTCGTTCGAGAATTTTAAGTTTGCTTTTTTTTTTTAAGTTTTTGTGATAGTTTTATTGATGTGTAATTTAGATTCCATAAAAATACACTCATTATAATGGTATGCTACAATTTTAAAAAATGTATTATTGAAGTATAGTTGACATACAATGTTATATATTAGTTTTAGGTGTATGATATGGTGATTCAACAAGCCTATACATTATGCAGTGCTCAACACAGTAAGCATAGTGACCATCTGTCACCATACAACATTATTCTATTATTGACTATTTTCTGTATGCTGTACTTTTAACCTCTGTTACTTAATTATTTTATAACTGGAAGTTTGTTTTCTCCCAGTTCCCTCTCCACCTCCCCTCTGGCCACCACCCATTTTGTTCTTTGTATTCCAGAGTCTGTTTTGCTCTGTTTGCTTGTTCATTTGTTTTGGCTTTTAGATTCCACATATAGGTGAAATCATACAGCATCTGCCTTTCTCTGTCTGGCTTATTTCACTTAGTGTTACATGCTCTAGATCCATCCATGTCATTGCAAATGGCAAGATTTCATTCTTTTTCATGGCTGAGTAATATTCCATTGTGTATATATACCACATCTTCTTTTTTTTTTTTTTAAGATTTTTATTTATTTATTTGACAGAGAGAGACACAGCGAGAGAGGGAACACAAGCAGGGGGAGTAGGAGAGGGAGAAGCAGGCCTCCTGTCGAGAAGGGAGCCCGACGTGGGGCTTGATCGCAGGACCCTGGGATCATGACCTGAGCTGAAGGCAGACGCTTAACGACTGAGCCACCCAGGTGCCCCTATACCACATCTTCTTTATCCATTCATCAGTCGGTGGACACTTGGGCTGCTTCCATATCTTAGCTATTATAGATAATGCTGCAGTAAACATCAGAATGCATATATCTTTTCAGATACTACTACCATTATTTTTCATAAATGTTCAGAGTTGTGCAACATCACCACCATCCAGTTCTAGAACACTTTCATCACCTGAAAAAGCATTGTTGCGACCATTTGTATTCAATCTTCCCATCCCAGCCTGAGGTCATCACTGATAGGCTTTTTATCTCTATTTTTCCCTTTTTTTGGAAATCTGGTCTTTCCTGTCTGGATTTTTTTTTTCTCTGAGCATAATGTTTTGGAGGTTTCTCCATGTGGCAGCATGTCTTACTAGTTTGTTATTCCTATTGTTGAACGGAATTCCATTGTGCCTCATTGTTATCAAGCACTTCCTATGTGCATTGTTCTAAGCCTACTTCAATATGGCTTATAGTCTACACAGGGGATATGGCCATCCACATCTAACCTGGAACCACTTCCAGAATAAGACAGCGTTGCTTCTTTAACAGAGCCAAGCCCAGCCTCATTACCTATCACTTCAAGATGAACAACAGGGGGCGCCTGGGTGGCTCAGTCGTTAAGCAGTTAAGCGTCTGCCTTCAGCTCGGGTCATGATCCCAGGGTCCTGGGATCGAGCCCCGCATCGGGCTCCCTGCTCCGCGGGAGGCCTGCTTCTCCCTCTCCCATTCCCGCTGCTTGTGTTCCCTCTCTCGCTGTCAAATAAATAAAATCTTTAAAAAAAAAAAAAAAAAGATGAACAACAGTATTCTCCTTCCACAGCTAATTAGAAAGCAGGTATCATACCATGAGTCCAAGCTCCTGCCTTCATCATTCGCTGGCTCCATGCTGCCTTCCAGGTCAGGTTAATCTTAACTGGGAAAGGCTGGGAGAGAGAGGGGAGCTGCCGGCATCCAGCTCTGGGGAGGGGCCTGGAAGCTGGAACTTTCCCACTGCCCCTTGTAGAATGACATGTCTTACTCTAAAGTGTGCAGCACAGATTTGGCTGTTCCCATAAAGAAAACCGTTCTGAGTTTTCAAATGCTTAAGAAAAAGAGAAAGAGGGGGGGCGCCTGGGTGGCTCAGTCGTTAAGCGTCTGCCTTCAGCTCAGGTCATGGTCCCAGGGTCCTGGGATCGAGCCCCGCATCGGGCTCACTGCTCCGCGGGAAGCCTGCTTCTCCCCTCCCATTCCCCCTGCTTGTATTCCCTCTCTCGCTGTGTCTCTCTCTGTCAAATAAATAAATAAAATTAAAAAAAAAGAAAAGAAAAAAAGAAAGATAAAATATAAAGTGAAGGAAGGAAGGGAGCGAGGGAGGGAAGAAGGCAAGGAAGAGCCATTTCTACCTTCCTTCTCTTTCAAATCCATCTCTGGACACGTCTGTTGGCAGCCCTGCCAGCTATTGAAAGTATCTGGGAGCTGGCAGCAGACTGTAGCGAGAAAAACCAAACCTCTGCTCCTCCAGAGAACTCCATTAGTGAGGTATTTAAACCGTGGCTTCATCTGAAAGAGCAAAGACAGCAGCCCACAAGGAAACCTCCGGTCTCCTCAGAGAGCTCTGAGAAGCAGCTGGGTCCTGTTTCTCAGGCCTTGACAACACTACCTACTCCTTCCGCCTACAGAAATATTCTGGAAAAAGACATTAGTACACTAGCGACACCACCTCTCCTCCCATGCTCTACCGCACACAGGCAGAATCCAGCTAGATGCATTTATCAGTGTTCCCGGCAGGCTGAGAATGTCCCCGGGACTGAAAGGGAGCAGAGGTGGCGCAGAAATCCTGCCCTCAGGCATAATCCTGTAGCTCTCTGAAGCTAAGAACACACTATTCATCAGAAGACTGACAAATTTGGCATACATGTACTCAGAAGCATAGATTTATATAGTACGAGTATAATTCAGAATAGCTCGTCTTCAATTTCAAAACCAGCAACATGGTACAATTTTATCTGTATGACAGTTTCTTTGGAAAACTCAGCATTCATTTTCCAATTAAATTAATTATCGGAAGCCATGGAAGTGTTTCTAACGATTGACCCCGGAATCCCACTGCAAGGAACATGCCCTACACCACCAATTCAGCCTGGGTGGGAAAAGCCAAGATGTTCAAGGATTGTTCTTGTCATTACAATGCAGAACTAGATACTATCAAATTGTGCCACAAAGAAAAATGGTTAAGTAAATTAGGAAAAATCAGTGTGCTGTGACAGTATTCAAATACTAAAAGTGATTATGATGTCAATTATGTTGTCACATGGGAAATATTTGTGACAATGAATCAGAAGATATATCTGGTATGTGGCCCGAGCTTACAATTTCACGGAAGTATTTATGTATATGGGTCTGCCAAGAGCATGTTACAGAAAAATGAAATTCGTTGTAGTAAGGTCGGAATAAAAGGGATAATAATAGGAGCAAAAGTTTTCTTTTGATGGTGCAATATTTTTTTAAGATTTTATTTTTAAGTGATCTCCACACCCAATAAGGGGCTCGAACTTACAACCCTGAGATCAGCTCCACTGACTGAGCCAGCCAGGTGCCCCCTTTTGGTGTAATAATATCTTTTAAATAAAAATGGAAATGAAAAACAACACAAATTTTAGTTAACTCCAATGCATAAAAGCCCTTTCAGCTCACATGCTGTTAATCTAAGTACCAATTGTTCTGTCCTCAGTTGTAGGGCCTGCAGACAGGCTCTGCAGAAGGAAAATTAGAAAGAAGGGGCGGGGAGAAGAGACTCAAAGAAGGAGGGGGAGGCAGAAGAGACAATGGATCAGGACTTAACAACCACCTCATCTTTAATCTGTGTTAAACATTTTGTCTTAAATTGAACTTACTTCTTTAGCTTCCAGAATCAATTCCTCCCCTGAATTACATTTTATCGTTTTCTGATTTCATATCTATTTCTCTCCAAACTGACACCATATTCTCTCTTCAGTCAGTATTATGGCAAATCAAGATCCATGGGTTTCAATAAATACTTGATTAAAAATCAGCGTGGCAAATGAGAGAGCAAGAAAGTGTCTTCCTTCCAAAGGTTACTGGCTTCATCCATCAATTTATTGTAATGGGGATAATATTTTAAAACCTAGGAATATTTGATTTTTTACCTTTCTCATTGCATGACCTTCTTCCTAGTTGGTCCAGAGCATCCATTTTCCTAGGGGCAGGCACAAATTGGGAGGAGGGGATGTTTATGGGGAAGATTAAACATGTCACAGAAAAAGTATAAAGATAAATACAATTAATATTCAGCTTTTGACATGTAAAGTAGGATTAACTACAAAGTCAATAATAGTCTTGCAATAAGTCTTGCAATCTTTAATAAAAGATTAAACATCTTTCTCTCCTCCGTTGGCATATTAACTATCAAGCCTGATGATTCGGGTCATACAGTCATCCATATAATGAAGAAGCGGTAACCCACTGGCCCACGACAACCACATCGTAGAGATAACTCCATGACCTGAGTTCCTCTACGGTAGAAGCAGAATGTGACTGTATGAGTTGAATTGCCTCCCGTCTCAAATACATATGTTGAAGTCCTAAACCCCTAGTTCCTCAGAATGTGACCTTATTTGAAGATAAGGGCTTTGCAGTGGTAATTAAGTTAAATTGGAGTCATTAGGATGGACCCTAATTCAACATGACTGGCATCCTTATAAAAAGGGGAAACTTGGACACAGAGAGCTATACGGGCAGAATGCCATATGAACATAAAGATGGTCATCGACAGGCCAAGAAGAGAGTTCTGGGACAGAGTCTTCCCTCACTGCCCTCAGAAGGAACCAAGCCTGCTGACACCTTGATCTCAGACTCCAGCCCCCAAAACTGAGAGACAAGACATTTCTGTTCTTTAGGCCACCAGTTTGTGGTACTTTGTTATGGCAGCCCAGGCAAACTAATATAGTGATCAAGGGAAGATGAGAAGAAAACCCCTCCTCTCCACTCTGAGGAGCTGTAGGAAGAGGAGGAAAGGTGTGTCTTACCCTCCCATTTGGGGGTCTGGAAGAAGACCACAGTAACAGGCTTCCCTGTACCAAACCAGGATCCTGCCATGGAAAGGTAAACGTGGCCACAGAGGATAGTCAGGTGAGCAGGCTTTGGGCACATCTTGAGTGGGCTTTCCTCAGTTCAAGTGGGGTATGCTGTAGGGGAGGAAAAAGAATTTTCCCTCTACCCTTCTAGGTTCTAGGCTATAACACCATCACTGCCTCGGCTCCCCAGATAAAAAGGCAGATTACAGGAGAAAAACAAACAGAAGTTTAATAACATGTATACCTGAGTAACTCCCCAAAATGGCCCAAGCCACCACCTTAATACCATCTCCAGTTGGAGACAAAAGAAGGTGTTAGGGTAAGAGGAAGGCCAGTTATGGGAGGTGACCAGGAAAAGCACAGTGAACAAGGGTATGGTTGTTACACAGATTTAAGTACCTTCTCCATTGATAAGAGTGTCCAGAGACTTAGTTATTCTCTTCTTCCTGACAGAGAAAGACAACCTTACAAATGGAGATTTCCCTTATAAATGTTATAAATGTCCCTCACAAAACAGTAACTTTTACTCCATTTTTCAGAGATTTTTCCTATGTCTGCTATTTCTTAAAAATAATAACCAACTCAAGATAGTCCTTATACCAAAGAGGCATATTTTGGGGTTTATGTTTTACTCCCCTTCAATATACAAGACCCTCAGTGATTGACCAAGTCTGCAGGGTGGGAGCTGACCAGAGGAGGTCACAGTAGTAGGGATGTGGTGGCTCTGAAGGGCTACCGTGGGGGCCCAGCCCAGTGGGAGTCACAGCTGAGCTTCAGAAAGGATAGGGTCCAGTCTGGGCCCTAGGCAGACAGAGGCTTCAGCTGAAGCCCCAGCAAGGTGAGTAGCTTCCAACAGACAAGAGACATCACCTCCAAAGATCAGAGCCCTGCTAAGCATCCCAACAACTCCCACCACGCAAGACGTGTGGAAGCCTCACTCCACTCCATATACCATCTCAGAGAGGAAAAGTGAGAGAAACCATCTGAGAGACTGAGCATTTTTAGTCAATAGAAGCTGGGCACAACTAAATGATCAGATCAGACTAAATTTTTAAACTGGGATGGATATTATATTTTTCCTCATAGTACCAAGTCATTTTGTGAGTTTACATTCTACAATATATACACAAAATGCTTCATTAGCACAGAATTTGGGGGCCATGGGGGAAGAAGTGGGACCACTCATCATCAAACTCTCCTTCCCCCACCCACAAGACACAAGTCTCTCAATTTACCGTTATCATTCATGTCAGTGTTAGCCGGAAACAAAAGCGAGTCAGTCACGAAGTTTCCTTCCACTTCCAAAACAAACCTTTAACTTAGGAATGAAGATGAAAGGATTTTTTTTTTTCCTAAACCAACAGTGTAAACCAGCTGGACTGTTTTGTAAAAATATCACACCCTCTCGACACTTCAGTGGCTGATTTGCATGGTGCCAGATGATTTTCTTTTTCCCTCTTTCAATCAACTCAAGTAAATATACAACACTCAGCCAAATTACATCCTCTAGCAGGAGGAGAGGTTCTGAAATGTTTTCTTGTTAATTGTTCACCTTAATCCATTTGTTCACAATTTCTGGGACAGGGACGATGGATCATCAGAACAGAGTTACTACAAGGATTTTCAAGGGATGGGCTGCAGCTGGAGGTTTGTTATATAACTTCCGTTATATGGCTCTTTCCATTTTCAAGGTGTTCAGGAGACACTGACTAATTAAGACAGGAATGATTTATGTGCTTGAGCATCCCAGCTAGCTGCGACAAAGCATTTCACACTGGTATTGGAAAACATTCTCGTTGCTTCCTTGGTAATGCTGAGCCCTGGTTAGAGAGTAATGACAGTTCACTGTTGTCACTCTGTGAATGCTGGAGTAAGTTCATGGTCCACAGAACCTTGGGGATCATGCAATCCTCCCAATGAAGGGACTCTGGCCCCCCAACTTTGACACATCCCAGATTCTCCCTGAACACATCCAGTGACAGCCAACTCACCAGTGCCAGGCAGATGTTTGCTGGGGTTCTGGTGGGTATGAGTCAAAGGGAGTTGTTCACACAGGTATTTTCCCCTTTGGGGGTCCCAGAAGGAGACATGTGACCCCAAGGGGCACCTGGAAAGATGTCCATCCAAGTCGGCTCTCATCCAAGGTCAGAATTCTCCCACTACTACTTGCACCTCTGAGTTTAAGAGATCATCACCATTATTTTCCATTATTATTTATTAAGCAACAATTCTTTGCCAGATATTGTGTGGTCCTTCAGGATGCAACTTAAATAAGACCTACTCTTTGTCTCCCAGGAGCTGACCATCTAGTTAAGTTTTAATTACTTTCAAGTTGGCAAAATAGAATTCGTCTTTTTTTGTAGGTTTCATCAAATATACATTAATTTATTCAATAAAAATGCATTGACTAAAAGTTACAGTCTGGTAGGGAGAGAGTCCTAAGTAAATTATTGCAAGTGCCACGTACAAGTTACAAGTGCCTTAATAAAGCACAGTTCACAATTGATCCTTCTTAAGGTAATTGGTCAGGGAAAGCTTTCAGAAGTGTTAAGGCAGAAAACTTAAGGGCATTGAATGCCTGTAGGAGTGGGCTTTGGGAGAAGGATGCTGCCAGAAAGATCACTTATTTTCTGATTCTGTTCAAGGGCAGCTCAGACATATGCAGCTGACTCTGGGAGTCCTTGGACAACACCTAAAATCATTCTTACCCACTAAGGTGGTATGACTAATGAGAGGTCTTGTGGTCGTGGCTTAATGAGGTGAAACGATTAAACTGTAATTAGCACATTTGTTACCTTAATATGAATCAATGCTTCTAAAGTTCCTGAAATGAATTTAATCTCCAAAATAAATTAAGCGCTTCCTACAAGTGCCTTCATACTAGTAACACACTGATTTTTTCTTCTTGGTATAAATCACAAATTTCATCCCCCAGGTAGTCTCAATCATGCAACCAGCCAGGCTAAAAGGTAATTAAGTTTGATTGTAAATTGTTCTCTGGGTTTTTCTGCAAATCCCAAGGAAAGGCAAGGAAGAGCAGACCCCAGCTAGGATCGAATCCTGATGGATCTTGATGAGGGCACCATGTTTCTGGTAAAGCCAAAAACAGTGCTTTTCTGGCCAGAGGTCCTGCCAGAAGTTGGCAGGCAGCCAGATCTGTGCTTTCTGCAATCACCTGTTGGCCTTCACACATTCATCCATCAGGCTGAACACAGAATCAATAACTAGTTGCCTAGTCGGATTTTTTAAGGTTATTGCTCGCAATCCTTCATTTGATGGATGCTTAATGTTGATCATATTGACCGAGAGTTAAGAAGTAGCCTTCTGATGCAGGTTTGATAAGTGACCATTTTCTGCCAGATAAAGAAGTTCCTACAAAAGAAGGATAAGTTGCTTTTCTGGACTCTGCTTTTGCTCTACAGGAACAGAAATGCAGCTAAGAGGCTTAAAGTAGAAACACCAGACAATTCAGGCTTCACCAAGGACGATGCTGATTTTTGAGAGGAAATTCCTCGAGTCCTGCACATATATAGTCAACCCTTGGACAATGCAGAGGTTAGGGGTGCAGGACTCCTGCGCCTGTGCATAGAACTTCTGACTCCCCGAAAAACTTTATCAATAGCGTACTCTCGACCAGAAGCCTTACCGATACATACACAGTCAATGAACACATATTTTGTGTATGTATTATACACTGTATTCTTACATAAAGTGAGCTAGAGAAAAGATAATGTTATTAAGAAAATCATAAGGAAGAGGAAATACATTTATAGGATTGTACTGTATTTACTGAAAAATCTAGGTATTAAAGTGGACCCGTGCAGTTCAAACCCATTGTTCAAGGGTCAATTCCATTTTTAAAAACCACTGTATCTTTTTGCAAGAAAGATTTTTTTTACAGGAAATCATTTTTAAAAGGAATTTCCTTTGGAAACCCCAAAGCAAAGCAAAATCTATTAGATATCTGAGATGTGGTCTTAGAATAATCCTAAACTCCGATCAATACATAGCCAAAACCTGTTAACTATCAAGTTACATTCTGGGATATTTTTTATTTTTATTTTTTAATATTTTATTTATGTATTTGAGAGAGAGAGTGAGAGTGAGCATGAGCAGGGGGGAGACAGAGAAGCAGGCTCCCCGCTGAGCAAGGAGCCTGACCTGGGGCTTGATCCCAGGACTCTGGGATCATGACTTGAGCCGAAGGCAGACGCTTAACCAACTGAGCCACCCAGGCACTCCTGGGATATTTTTTAAAATTCATATTAGAAAAGAGATACCAGAGTGCTGGCTTTGGCAATGGACTTTCCTTCTTTCCATATTTGTGACTGCTTTCTCCAGCAGGGAGAAACATGCCTTTTATTAATAAAAGTAGTTTTCTTTCAGCTTTATTGAGGTATAATAGATAAAACTGTGATACATTAAAAGTGTACACATGATCATTTGATAGACATATACACCGTCAAAAATTCCCACCATCGTGTTAATTAACACATTTGTCACCTCACATATTTGCCTTTTTTTGGGGAGGTGAGAACTGTTAAGTTCTACTCTCTTAGCAAATTTCAATTACGTAATACACTATTATCAACTATAGTCACCATGTTGTAGATTAGATCCTCAGACCTTATTCGTGTTGGAACTGAAAGTTTGTATCCCTGTTTCTAGGAGTTTGATTTTTTTTTTTTTTAAGATTCTACATATAAGTGATACCATACAGAATTTGTCTTTCTCTGTCTGGCTTATTTCACCTAGCAATCTCACCGCTTGCAATCTCTCATCTCTTTGCTAATAGATATCCTAACAGGTCTGAGGCGATATCTCACTGTGGCTTTGATCTGCATTTCCCTGATGGTTAGTGTTATTGACCAGTTTTTCATGTACCTCTTGAATATCTGTATGTTTTCTTTGGAAATTTGTCTATTCAGATTTGGTGCCCATTTTTAAAAATTGCGTTATTTGGTTTTTTGCTAGTGAGGTGTATGAATTCCTTGTATATTTTGGATATTTACCCCCTATCAAATAGGTGGCTTGCAAATATTTTTTCCCATTCTGTTTGTTGCCTTTTCATTTTGTTGGCTTCCTTTGCTCTGAATAGAAGTAGTTTTAGGCACGCCTGGGTGGCTCAGTCGTTAAGCGCCTGCCTTCGGCTCAGGTCATGATCCCAGGGTCCTGGGATCGAGCCCCGCATCGGGCTCCCTGCTCTGCAGGAAGCCTGCTTCTCCCTGTCCCACTCCCTCTGCTTCTGTTCCCTCTCTTGCTGTGTCTCTCTCTGTCAAATAAATAAATAGAAGTAGTTTTAGAATTGTTAGCCCAGGGCACCTGGGTGGCTTAGTTGGTAAAGCATCTGCCTTCGGCTCAGGTCATGACCCCGGAGTCCTGGGATCAAGCCTGACGTTAGGCTCCCTGCACAGTGGGGAGTCCGCTTCTCCCCCTCCCTCTGCCCCTTCTCTCTCTCAAATAAATAAATAAAATCTTTAAAAAGAAAAGGAATTGTTAGCCCAGACCACTGCAAAAAGCAAGCCTACTAAGTAGAGTTCAATATTTGTTAAATTTATTTCCCCTTGGGGTAAAATTTGCATGAAGTGCAATGCAGATGTCTTAGATGTACAATTCACTGAGGTTTGATAAACCCATACTCCAACCAGGATATAAAGAACATTTGTATTATCCAAGAAATTGCCCTCGTGCCCTCTTCCAGTCAATCCCAGCACCCCAGACACCACTGCTCTCAAGCCTATCACCGAAGATTACTTCAGCCTCTTCTTGAATGTCATATAAATGGAATCATCAAACTATGTGTTCGTCTATGCCTGGGTTCTTCTGCTCAACAGAATGTCTGCTTTTGCCATCAAGATTAAGCTAGGGTCATAGAAACAACTGGGGAGTATTTGATGTTTTATTATTCTCTAGAAGAGTATCTCTAAGATTAGAACTATTTGTCCTTTGAAAATTTGTTGGAATTTGCCTGTAAACATTCTCTGGTTTTGGAGTTTTCTTTGTGTGAAAATTTTAAACTATTATTTCGATTTCCTTCCCTTGCAGATATTGGGCCATTCGGCTTTCTGTCTCTGTTTTAAGATGAATTCAGTACGTCATATTTTTCTATGAACTTGTCTGGTCTGTCTAAACTTCCAAATTTATCAGCATAAACCTGTTCATAATATTCCTTATTTTGTTTTCAATTTTGCTTGGATCTGTATTTATATCATTTTTGCCACTCTCAGTATTACTATTTTTACTCCATTAATCTCACCAGAGATGAAACGATTTTATTAGAGTCTTTTGAGGACAAAATTTTGGCTTTATTGATGATTTCTAGAGTATTTTTTAAAATTACTATTGATTTCTGCTCTTATTTTTAATATTCTCTCTCCACATTCTTTGGATGTATTCTATTGTTTTATCTTCCTCAATTTCTTTATATTGACAACCTTTCTTTTTATTTTTTTCTAAGGCAGGAAGAACTTCAGCATTTAAAGATTTACTAGTTTGAGAGAGAGAGAGAGAGAGAGAGAGAGTGTGTGTGGAAAGGGGGAGGGGCAGAAGGAGAGGGTGTCCCAAGCAGACTGCGCTAAGCATGGAGCCCGACACTGGGCTCAGTCTCATGACCCTGAGGGTCACGATCGGAGCTGAAACCAGAAGTCAGCTGCCTAACTGACTGAGCCACACAGGCATCCCTTTCTTCCTTTTTTAAAGTAAGCATTTAAGGCTATATATTTCATCCTAAGTATCAGTCATAAATATTTTAACATTTATATCTTGCCTCATTTGAGAAAAGATTTGTAAAGAGGCATATAGTACAAGATTTAGGGGCGCCTGGGTGGCTCAGTCGTTAAGCGTCTGCCTTCAGCTCAGGGTCCTGGGATCGCCCCGCATCGGGCTCCCTGTTCAGCGGGAAGCCTGCTTCTCCCTCTCCCACTCCCCCTGCTTGTGTTCCCTCTCTCGCTGTGTCTCTGTCAAATAAATAAAATCTTAAAAAAAAAAAGATTTAAAAATAAGATTTTGAGGAGATTCTTAAAAGATGGCAATGGTGGTTGTGTAGGTTTGTTTTGTTTTGTTTAACTGAGTTGTCTTTTTTTTTTTTAACTGAATTACTTCTTTACATTTATAGTGGGTTTCTTGTTGGCAGCATGTAGTTGGGTACTACTGTTTTATCAAATCTGATAAAATCTCTACATTAGAATTGGATATTTAGACAATTTACATATAATGTGATTACTGTTATGGTTTGATTTAAATCTTCATATAGCTATTGTTTTCTGTACATTCCATCTGTTCTTTGTTCTTTTTACTCTTTTTATGCCTTTTTTTGATTGAGGGTTTTTTATTATTCAATGTTATCTCCTCTGTTGTCTTATTAGCTATAACTCCTTGTTGTGTTTAGTGCTGATTTTAGGGTTTATAGTACACATTTTATCACAGTCTACCTTCAAGTGATAGTATATCACTTCACAAATAACATAGAAAGCTTACAATAGCATGCTTCAATTTCTTTGGAGAAATGTTTACTCAAGTCCTTTGCCCATTTTTAAAAAAGGGTTTTTTTTTTTTTTGCTATTGAGTTTTAGGTGTTTCTTATATATTTTGGAAATTAACCCTTTATCAGATACATGGTTTGCAAATATTTTCTCCCATTCTGTAGGTTGCCTTTTCATTTTGTTGGTTGTTTCCTTTGCTGTGCAGAAGCTTTTTAGTTTGATATAGTCCCACTTGTCTAGTTTTGCTTTTATTGCCCCTGTTTTTGGTGTCATTTCCAAGAAATCATTAGCAAGACCAATGTCACGATTTTCTTCCATGCTTTCTTCTAGGAATTTTATAGTTTCAGTCTCATTTTATCTGTCTTTTTGAGCATAGCCATCCTAGTAGATATGAAGTAGCATTTCTTTTCTTTTTTTTTTTTTTTTTTAAAGATTTGAGAGAGAGAGCACGAGAGTGAGTGGGGGGGGGGGGGGGGGGGCGAGGGAGAGGGAGAATCCCAAAGCAGATACTCCACGGAACTCAGAGCCCGACATGGGGCTTGATCTCATGACCCTGAGATCATGACCTGAGCCAAAATCAAGAGTCAGACGCTTAACCGACTAAGCCACCCAGGCGCCCCATGAAGTAGCATTTCATTATGCTTTTGATTTGCATTTCTCTGATGGCTAATGATGTTGAGCATCTTTTTATGTACTTATTGTCCATTTGTATATCTTCTTTGGAGAACTATCTATTCAAATATTTTGCCAACTTTTAAATTGGGGTTTTTTTTTATTACTGAGTTGTAATTGTCTTTCCATATTGTACATGCAAGTCACTTATCAGATCTATGATTTGCAAAAAAAAAATTCCCATTCTGTGAATTGTCTTTTCATTCTCTTGAAAGATACCTCCTTTAAGGCAGCAAAGTTGTAAAAGCTTATTTTGCTGAATTCATTTGGTTTTTTTTTCCTTTTGTGCTTGTTCTTTGATGTCGTGTCTAAGTAACCATTGTCTAATCCATTAGACATAAATCATTAACAGGATTTATGCCTGTTTTCTTCTAACACTTTCACATGGTCTTTAAAAAAAATAGTCTTTTGATACATCTTGACTTAATTTTTGTATATGGAGTGAGGTAGGGGTTCAGCTTCACTCTTTTGCTTGGGGATATCCAGTTGTCCCAGTATCAGGTCTTAAAGAGACTATTCTTCCCCCCACTGAATTGTCTCGGCACCCTTGTTGAAAATCAACTAACTGCAAGTGTTAGGGTTTATTTCTGAACTCTCAATTCTATTCCATTGATCTGTGTGTTTATAGTTATGACAGTACCACATTATCTTGAAAACTACTGATTAATAGTAAGATATAATAACTATTAGTTTAATGCACAAAATACCTAACAACAATTTTCAGAAAAGAGATGCAAGTAGAAAATGACAAAAATACAATAATAGAATTTAATTACTTCTATCAATCCAAGACGAATAAAATGGATTAAAAAACTAGTAAAACTATAGAAGACATAAACAATACAATCAATAAGATAGATTTTATAGAACTATATCAAACTCTGAACTCTAATAATAAAGGACACACATCCATTTCAAGTGTTCATGGAATAGTCAAGAACATTAATCAGAGTTTAGGTCACAAGCAAAAAATGCTATTAACTTTTGGGTAAAAGGTGAAACAAAATTAAATTGCAAATTCTTTAAAAAATAAGAATAATGAGAACAGTATATATCAGAAACTGGGGGATAAAACTAAGGCAGTTATCAGAGCATTAAATGTCACACCAATAAATATTTTAAAATAAGATGAATTAAACACCCAAGTAAAAAAGGAAGGAAAACAAAGCAGAGGACAGAAGAAATCCACAAACAAAAAAGTAATGATTCAGAAAACAGAAAACAACAGAAATAACAGAAAAAACAAATCAAAAAGCTGATTCACCAAAAGAGGCAAAACAATAACCAGCCTAATTAAGACAAAAAGTAATAAAGCATAAATATACAGAAGTATCTATGACAATTGGGAATAACCAACAAAAAGAAAGGTGAGGAAAAACCTATGAGACTGCTTTGCACAACTCTCTACAAATAATTTTAAAACCTAGATGAAAAGAATAATTTTTTAAGGTACAGTTTTTAAAAATTGATCCCAGTAGATACAGAAAGTCTTAACAGACTACCTGCCACAGAAAAAATAAAGTGGCTATTAGCATATACACACATGCGAACACACAAAGTAAACAAAGAAACCAAACTTAGGTGGTTTCTCAGGGGACTTCCACCAAGCCTTCAAAGGTCAGATATTCCCAATTAGACAATTATGGAACAAAAACCAAATTTGCTTTATGAAGCAAGAATAACAGTGGTACAACATTCTGATAAAGATTGTTGTAAGAAGAAAGTTAAAGAACAGTTTTACTTATGCGTGTTGAGGAAATGATCTTAAAGAAAATCATTAAATAAATACGAAAAGGTTCTCAACAGCAATGGTCATAAGGGAAAAGCAAATTGAAGTCACAGTGTGACTTATTATCATACACAAAATGGCTAAAATGTTAAAGGCCTGGCAGCATAAGTGTAGCAAGAATGTGGGACATCAGATTTGAGTTCCCCCAGGGCACCTGGGTGGCTCAGCCATTAAGCGTCTGCCTTCAGCTCAGGTCATGACCCAGGGTCCTGGGATCGAGCCCCATACTGGGCTCCCTGTTCGGCGGGAAGCCTGTTTCTCCCTCTCCCACTGCCCCTGCTTGTGTTCCCTCTCTTGCAGACTTTCTCTCTCTCTCTCTCTGTCAAATACATAAATAAAATCTTAAAAAAAAAAAAAAAAAAGATTAAGATTTGAGTTCCCCCAAAGGCTGATGCTGAGACAAATTTTCAAGTGCAGGTAATTTATTTGGGATGTGATCCCAAGGTAGAGAAGTGCAGAAGGGAGATAGGGAATGAAAGGCAGAAAATAAATTATGCTTTATCAAGCGAATTAGCAGCGGGGGTAATTGAAGCTTAATCCCATGGGAACTCTGAGAGACGCTGTAGAACACTTGCCTCAAGAGTTATCCTACTTGCAGAGTGAGGGAACTAAGGGTTTATGTACCAACTCCTGTCAATTATTGGTTGAGAGCGCCTCCTGTAGGCAGTACCCTAAGAGTATTTTCCAGTATGCCATCTGCATGGGCAGAGTAGGCTCCAGCCTTCAGAGAAAGTCCCTGGGCAAAGAAAGATGCAGATCTTGGCAGGGGGTATACCCAATAACCCAAAATGACTACTAAATGGAGTAACTGGAACTCATAAACTACTAGTGCGGGTGTAAACTGGTACAACTACTTTGAAAAATGTTTTTGGAACCATCTGCTAAAGCTGAAAACACCCTATAACTACTCTTGGGAATATACCCAATGTAAATGAGTCTGCATGTACACCAAAAAATAGGCACAAGAATGTTCATAGATGCTTCACTGTAACAGTAAAAATTGGAAACCCAAATGTCTACCAATAGTAGAAAAAATAAATAGTAGTATATTCAAACAACAGAATACATCAATGAAAAATTAAAGACTACGATACACAACATGCTATAATCTCAGAAATATAATGCTAAGTAAAAAATGCAAGACCCGAGTCCATATAATAGGATTCTATTTATATAATGTACAAAAAACAATCTGTGGTGATAGAACTTGGAATGTTTACATCTGGGAGTGATAGTAACTGGGAAGGAACAAAAGGGAGGCTCCTCAGATGCTGGCAATGTACTGTGTCTTGATTTGAATGATGGTTACACTGGGGTTGACATTTGTAAAAATTCTCTAAGCTGCTCACTGGTGATTTGTGCATTTTTCTGTATATAGTTGTATTTCGATGGAAAAACTTTTAAAAAATCACATTTCCCTGCTCTTTCCACTGAATAAAACAAGAACCAATGTATCAACACAGTAGTAATCAGCACCCCTGAGCTAAGACTGTACTTTTGAAATACTATTTCTCATTAAAAGGACAAGGAATTTTACAGAAATGGCTGATTCTAAGGGGAAGGAAATGTAAAAGATAAGTCTGGATCACACCAAGAGCAAGGACACTATTAAAGATCACTATACTTACAGCACAGGGACTCAGGAGTGAGTCTGAGTAATACCACACTGGTCAAAGGTAGGAAAATTTGAGCATTTAACACTTCAAATTTAAACACTTCATTTAAACATTTAAACACTTCAAATATGTTAATATCTATGAGTTAGCTCATAATGTCATCAAATAAGCCTCACTGGTCAACTTTGGAGGATGGAAACATTATTTTGAGTATAAATAGGGAAAAGAATCAAGCATCAATTTTTGCTGTATTATCTGCACTATAACCGAATAATTGAAGAGAACAAGTTTCTATTTATGTAAGTACTTGAGCTAAAAAATGAAGGGCTGGCAGAATGAGAATATCACCATTTTGCAGCTCCTAATGAATTAACAGATCCAGGCAATGATCATCAATAGCAGGTAACATCACAAAAAGAGACATTCCAGATATGATATCCCTCCTGATGGACATCCCCAACACCACCTATGCAGTAGTTGGGCAAAACTAAAACAACAAACAAAAACTTTGAATACACAGGTATTCTGCCAATTTACATGAAACATAAGGGACAGAGGAACACATTAAACAGCAGTATGGAGTCCCAGACCAAATCTAGACCAAGGAAAATCTACAAGACAAACAACTTACTTTCTTCAAAGAAAATTACAATTAAACACATAAACACACACAAGAAATGGAAGGAGAACCTATAGACTTAAAGAGATTTAAGAGTCATAAGTCAATCGCAATACACGGGCCTTATCTGTATCCCAATTCAACAAACAAACCATAAGAAAATAAATAGCAAGACGTAATCAGGAAAATGTAAACACTGACTAGATATTAAAGTATTGTTAAATTTTAGGCATCAAAGTGGTATTATAGTCATATTTTTATGGGGAAAAAAGTCCTTTTAGAGGTACATACTAAAAAATTTACAGATAAAATAATGTCTGAGATTTGCTACAATAGAGAGTCAGAGGGATTTAGATGAAGAACGATTGGCCATGTTTTAACAATTGCTAAAGCTGAGCATAACTGTTTGCTAGGGCTGCCATAATGAAATAACACAGACTGAGTGACTTAAACAACAGAAATTTATTTCTTCACAGTTCTGGAGGCTGGAAGTCTGAGATCAAGGTATTGGCATGTTTTGTTTCTTCTGAGGTCTCTCTCCTTGGCTTGCAGATGGCTGCCTTCCCACCATGCCCTCACATGGTCTTTCCACTGTGAGCATATATATCCTAATCTCCTCTTCTTACAAGGACACCAGTCATGCTGGATTAAAGCCCACATATATGATTTCATTTTAGTTTAATTACCTCTTTAAAGGCCCTTTGTCCAAATACATTCACATTCTGAGGTACTGAGGGTTAGGTCTTCAACATATGAATTTGGAGGGAACGCAAATCAGCCTGTAACACTGGGAAGTCATGACAATGTGTTCACTATACTATTCACTTTACTTTTGTTTAAGTTTGAAATTTTCCATAATAGAAAGTTTTAACATTTTTTTTAAATGAGAAAATCAGTGGAAGAGAAAAATAAAGTTTAGCTAGTGTGAACTACTCCACCTAATCTAGGTAGAAACCTAATCACTTATCTTTTATTTTTCCAATTACTGGCTTGATAATCTGTAGGCCTACTAGCAGATCACCTTTTTATGTTCTTGAGGTGCGTCCATTCCCAGTGTCTAAGAAAACCAGGGGTATATCCAATCCAAAGTGCAGTGAGACCTCCTCCAGTGCCAGGCACAGAGAGAACTAGAGTCTCCTTAGTTCACCACTGACTGGACTTTGCTGACACACAATGCTGCTATTTGTTCCTTCACAATATAGCATACTTGCTTGCTTAGCACAGCAAATAAAAGTGACCTTGATGGCCTATATCGTGGCACACACTGAAATGTTTGAGGGAAGACAACTGCATCTCTTCATGCTAGGTTCAGCCACTGCACTTAGGTACCAAAGTTCAAGTCCTTAGCTCTCAGCTCTTTTAGTTCATTTATGCCATCTCTTACCAAGATGCTTCCAAGAGAAGTGAGTCAGGACAGTTCCAACACATCATGGATTCAGAAGACCCAATTCATGAAGATGAAATAAGATAAATATCCACATTAGCAAAATGGGAGAGAGTGGTTAATACCCACATAGAGTTTAGACAGCTGACTTCCATTTCTGGCAATATGATAGATCATGATAACTGAGAAACTTCCCACCTGGAAATGATGCACAAAATATAGTAAACATCCTTTTAAATACATAACAAAACATGCAAGAAAGTAAGGGAGATCCCTAAGGGCAAATCCAGAAACAAAATAAAAAAGCAGTTCAGATAGCCCTCATGAATTTTGCTGGACTTAACAACTGTTGGGGAGGAAAACTTTTTATCTACTCTTCAAAGTTGTTCCAGCTGGTCTAAGAATTAAATTGGCATGAGAGGGCGCCTGGGTGGCTCAGTTGGTTAAGCGACTGCCTTCAGCTCAGGTCGTGATCCTAGAGTCCCAGGATCGAGGCCTGCATCAGGCTCCCTGCTCAGCGGGGAGTCTGCTTCTCCCTCTGACCCTCCTTCCTTTCATGCTCTCTCTCATTCTCTCTCTCTCAAATAAATAAAATCTTTAAAAAAAATAAATTGGCATGAGACCTATTAACGGGGGAAAAAACCCAGTTTAATTAAGTGTGCATGGCAACCCAATGATAAAACTGACACCTAAAGAAATGGCTGAGGCAGGCAGTTTTTCTACCTTTTAGACAGATAGACAATAAATCTGTGAAGAATTGACAAGACAAAACTTACATTCAGGAGATTTCATTATTAAGAAATTCTAAACAGGCCTGGGGTAGTAAGTAAAGTAACAAGAGTTGTTTATACAGCCATCTCCACTCTGAATTCTCTATCTCTAGTAATAAGGATATCTTTATACCTTCTGGTATGAGGGAAAAGTACCTTTTACATGGGAGATTTATCTCCTGCTTTCTGGAGAAAAGAGGGGTTCAGAATCCTCTTTTGCATTGTTTCTTAAGTAACTCTTAATTTAAAATCATCAATATGCCAAAAGGGCACACTTGGGAAGCCTATCCTTGGCCCCTCTATGGCCAAGAAGCTATCATTTTAATAGCCATGTAAGGACCAAAAAAATAGCCTTGGATCCATGGTAGGAAAATGGAGCAGACGTTCTTAACAAGGGGCACCTGGGTGGCTCAGTCGGTTAAGCATCTGCCTTCAGTTCAGGTCATGATCCTGGAGCCCTGAGATCAAGCCCCACATCAGGCTCCCTGCTCAGTGGGGAGTCTGCCTCTCCCTCTGCCCCTCACCCTGCTCATGCTCTCTCTCTCTCAAATAAATTTTTAAAATCTTAAAAAAAAAAAAAAGTTCTCAACAAGAGTCAGGACCCTCAAGACTGACATCTTCAGTAAAACTGTGAATTAAGAAGATCACCCATCAGCAGTGATGTAACAAGATAGCTTTCTGGTTTCATCCTGTGCTTTGAGTCTAATTGTCTTTAAAATCAATACTACTCTGAGAGTCTTATCCGTGGACCTTTTATCTCCTGTGTTTGCAGTTCACATTTGTACTACCTTTGTGTAGGGTTTTCTTTTTCTTTCTTTTTTTTTTTAAAGATTTTATTTATTTATTTGACAGAGAGAGAGACAGCGAGAGAGGGAACACAAGCAGGGGGACTAGGAGAGGGAGAAGCAGGCTTCCTGCTGAGCAGGGAGCCCGATGTGGGGCTCAATCCCAGAACCCTGGGATCATGACCTGAGCCGAATGCAGATGCTTAATGACTGAGCCACCCAGGCGCCCCTGTGTAGGGTTTTCTACACTGAAAGATTCACATAAAAAAGCCATCTCAGGCTGATAATACCCCTGGTATACCTGAAAGAAAGAACTATCTAGAGGGACACACCTTTACTCAAGCCTACAGGACTCCAGCAGATAAAACTCCACCAAACGTGAGCACACAACCCATAATTATATGATACTTAAGAAAATGTGAGGATTTAACCCACTCATACATAACTGAACCATCTGAAACCCAGATATTTTAATGATTTGCCAAAGTCACATGGTTTTTTAGTGGCTGAGCCAGACCAGAGCACAGGTCTTATGAACTGCTTGCAAATTATATATATATTTTTTTCTTCAGAAATATGCCTTTTTTTCATATGGAACTTCACTCTCTTGAGAATCTAAGGGAAAAACCAAGTCTAATTGTCTTTAAATTCAACATTCCAACATTGAAAAATGAGCCTTCTGCCCTCAAATAAACAAGTGGATAATGCCAGTATGATTCTTCAAGTTCACAGGTATTCTGATCTGTATTCTAGAAATGCTCTGCACCTGAAAAAATATATTTTAAAATGTGCTACTCAGTACTCTCATCATCTGCTGAGCAGAACATCCTTTTGGAACGTAATTTTGTAAACACACCAACAGTTTTCAATGTAATGTTCTTTGGAGTAAATCATTCTTAGGACATTCTCAGAGATGTGAACAAAGGTTTAGTGCTCAATTATGTTCACACTTTTGTAATCTACAGTGACAAAAAATTAGAAACAGCCTAATGTTCCACAAGGAGGAACAGTTACATAAATTATAGAACATATTTAGAATAGGGGTTTTGTTTTGTTTTTGAGAGAGAGTGAGAGAGAGTGAGTTGGGGGGAACAGAGAGAGAATCTCAAGCAGGCTCCACGCCCAGCGCAGAGCCCAATGCGGGGCTCAATCTCATGACCCTGAGATCCTGACCTGAGCCAAAATCAAGAGTCAGATGCTTAACCAATTGAGCCACCCAGGCATCCCTAGAATAGATTGTTATATAGCCTTTAAAACAAAATCTTTAAAGACTTTGATACAAAACTGAGTGGAAAAAAGGTAATATGAAAATATACATGTATAAACCACCACTAGGATGGCTGTTACAAAAAAAGTAAGAAAATAGTAAATGTTGGCAAAGATGTGGAGAAACTGAAGTCCTTGTGCTCTGCTGATTATAATGTAAAATGATATAGGCACTGTGGAAAGCAGTATGGCAATTCCTCAAAAAATCAGACATTGAATTACCATATGATCCAGCAATTCCATTTCTGGGTATATGCCCCAAAAGAAATGAAAGCAGGGATGTCAGTAGGTATTTGTACAACCATGTTGTTAGCAACTTTACGCAAAATGGCCAAAATGTGGAAGCAATCCAAGTGTCTGTCAACAAATGAATGGATAAACAAAATGTGGGACATCCATACAATGGAATATTATTCAGCCTTAAAAAGGAAGGGAATTCTCACAGCTGCTACCAAACGAATGAATCTTGAAGACATTACGCTTGGTGAAATAAGCCCATCACAAAAGGATAAATACCATATAGTTCCAAATATATGAGGTCTC
Organism: Neomonachus schauinslandi; assembly: GCF_002201575.2. Lineage (NCBI taxonomy): Eukaryota > Metazoa > Chordata > Mammalia > Carnivora > Phocidae > Neomonachus > Neomonachus schauinslandi. The sequence continues at coordinate 80,392,430 of NC_058408.1, forward strand.
TAGAGGAGTCAAATTCATAAACACAGAAAGTGGAATCATGGTTACCAAGGGCTGGGAGTGGGAGGAGAGGAAATAGGGACTTAGTGTTTAATGAGGACAGAGTTTCAGTTGGGGAAGATGAAAAAGTTCTAGAGATGGGTGGTGCTGATAGTTGCACAATGTGAATGGACTTAATGCCACAGAACTATACACTTAAATGGTAAATTTTATCACAATAAATATATACGTGAATATATACAATATGTATAAAATATATGATACATGTTAATAATGTACATATACATATTGTACATATAATTATGTATATATGTATCTAGTAACATATAAGTCATATAAAGAAAGACATCATGTGGTAAATGAGTTAGTAGGTATAAAAACTGGTAAGATTCATGGTATATTCATTTCCTATCACTGCTATAACAAATTACCATAAATCTGATGTTTACAGTTACAGTCTCTTACAGTTCTGGGGGTTGGAAATCAGAAATCCATATCGCTGGGCCAAAATCAAGGTGTCAGCAATGCTGGGCTCTTTCCAGAAGGCTCTAAGGGAGAATCCATTTCCTTGCTTTTGCAGCTTCTAGAAGCTGCCTGCATTCTTTGGCTCATGGCCCTCTCCTCCCTCTTCAAAGCCAGTGGCATCTTGCTTTAATGGTGACTTTGTCTTCTTCTGTGTCAAATCTCCCCTTGTTTCTCTCTTCTAAGGACACCTGTAACTGCATTTAGGCCCCATTGGATTATCCAGAATAATCTCCCCATTTCAAGATTCTTAATTTAAGGCCATCTTTCATCACAGAAGGTAACAGTCATCCTTTTGCCATAGAAAGTAATATTCATAGGTTCTGGGGATTAAGACATGGCTATATTTGGGGGCCATTATTCAGCCTACTCATATATGGATGGAAAGAAAGAAGGAAAGGTAACAGAAGGAAAGGTCATGAAATATTAATAGTAGCTAAATGTGTATTCTAGAATCATGAATTGTTTTCCTCTATATACTTTTATATAGCTTATAAGCTTTTTGCAATAAACAAGCTTTATAATAAAAAATACTACTTAAAATGCAAATATAGTTCAGTGTATTGGGGGTGCTTTTCCAGGTGTGGGATGGATTTAACTAAAGCTCGTATAACTCTCCTGATGACCACAGTAATCTATCTGTAGTCATCAATCCTCTAACAGGAACGTTGTCTATAATGTAGAACCAAAATAAGTTACCCACTTATGACTTTGTTCAGGAATGAATCCAGTCAAAATTAAAATGAATTTCCTATATAGAGAAAGGTTAATTTAAAAAAAAAATGTGATGCTACAGTTAGAAGTCATTTCATAAAACCGAGCTCTTAATTCCCAGCATGGCCTTGGTTTGCACCCAGTTGGCTCATCTGTAATATTGATGGCTCCTTTTGGAAATTTTCCAGTCTCGCCACAGTTAGGTCTCTTGTCCCTAAACTCTTGTGCCACTAGCATTCATAATTAGATTTATACACGTTGTCTATAAATGAGGTATATTTGACGTGGTGTTGCATTCATTATTTTGGTAGCATGGTGAAATAGTGAGAAAATTAAATATCTCCCAAGGATCTTCACTACCATCCTTCAGTTAGTAATTTTTTTTTAAGCAAAGCACCGTGCCAAGTGTGCAGCCACATCCCAGCGGACTCTCAGCCAAAGGTGGGTGATGGTCCAGAGAGAACGAAGACAAGACCGCGATCAAGACATAAGTGTACTGGGGAAACTGATATACAGGGAGTCTAGGAGCAGCCTAATGGACAAAGCATCTGCTCTGGGATCTACAAGCAGCAAGCTTTTATGGTGTAACAACTAGTCCAGCAACTATCTGTAGCTTCTCCCTCCTTAAACAGCCAGCATTCCAAGGCGATCAGGCTTGCCATCCAGACACTCTTCATTACAAAGGAGATGCTTCAGGATGACCACCCCTGGAGCCCTTGACCTTGAACGCTGAACAACATGCCCTTCCACATACTCTGATTGAGGGAATACAGAGGGAGAATGGGATCTCTACTTTCCCAAGATAGTGATTAATGGGCATTCAGGGTGTGCTTGCACAAGCCAGCCTTCCAGCACATACCATGTAGCGGGGCGCTTTCTGTAGAGTACCACGTTCAAGTTCTTACACTAGCATAATGGTCTTTCTATAGGTGGAGAAACTGCAGCTTACAGAAGCCATGTAACTAGACCAAAGGCAGCCAAGCTAGTAACTGCTGGAGCCATGAGTGGGGGGCGGGGGGCATCTGTGAAGCAACACAGGATACTATGGCTGATCACACACCTGAGAAGATAAACAGTCTGACCCGAGTCCCCTCACACAACTGGTCACCTTAGGTCAGATTCTTCATTAGCAAATGCCTAAGTATCTGCTCCTTCAAAGTTTCAAAACATACAAAGAAAGCAGAAGAGATAGTTTTTGCTCTTTTAAATGCCCTACAGTCTAATTCGGGAGCTAATACATTATAGCCTATGATGTAAATAGAGTTACAAAGCAATACGTAATCTCAAGAGAGCCTTGCACAAGTGACAGATGAAGGGCTAAGACTTACAAACTGAGGGAGCCATGAGGCTGGCATTCATCATAGAAGGGTATTGACTGGTTAAGGCCATTTATCTTTACTAGGCACTTGAGGGCAGACTGGTTTAATGCAATAAACCAGGGTTCTAGAGGTTTTGCTCACTATAAATATCCTTACTGACAACAGAAAAGATGTTGTCAGGTAAGGTGGGGGCTTTTTAAAATTTATGTTACCATCAAACTCCTATCTCCTCGTGTACCAAGGCTCCAAAAGCAAATTTTTAGGAAAGACATTAGGAGGAAAAAAAGAGGGAATCATGATTTAGAGTAATGGCAGGAAGGCAAGCTGCATCGATAAATCTCTAAAGAGCAGTTTGTTAAATAAATGGTTTCTCTCTGGAAGGCAGATGTTTATCAGTAAATACTCATCGGAAGCACAGTTTGTTAATCTGCAGGGGGAGATTTCTGGGCACTTTTGTCCCCTAGAGGCCAGGGTGAGATAAGGCGGAGGGAAGCTTGACAGCTGCTCTTGGATCTGTGTTCACGAAGCGACGCAGAGCCGTGTTTCTGCTCATGGCTGATCGCAGACCTCTCCTGCTAAGATACAGGCTGGGGCCGCTTGCGCACACACGTGCGGTGCCCACAAGCGCGCGCACACCCACTGCACCTGATTCTGGCAGAGCAAGAAGGAGATTAACATTCAGAAAGAGGTCTGTTACGGGACTGTACCAGTGTTTTTGATGGTACTACATAGCACACTGGTTTCAACCTGGGTTAAGCAAGAAGAAAGGCAACGGAGCTTACCTGATGAAGTCTCAAATTGGGGCTGGTGAGGGGACAAAGCAAAAGGTCAACGTGTCCTAACCGCTGGTGTTGCACTCAGAAGCATCTTGGGAAGGAGGCCTGAAATCTACATGGGTGGTGCAACATTCCTCCAGGCCCATCCCCGCCGAGGCCAAGAGAGGGGAGGGATGCCTCCTCTGCTTTTAAATCTGCAGTGGAGGATGGGTTTAAGGCCTTAATGACACAAGGTACTGGAGAGAGTCAGCTGGCTAGAAACTCTGCAGAGAATGTTACTCTCCCTGAGCCCAGAGAATCTGACTCACTTGCTATCCTTGCATACCCAGCCCTAGAACAGGACCCCGCCCAATAAATAATCGATGAATGAGCACTGAAATGAATGAATTGAATGAATATGAATGAATGCACAAACGTCATCTTATGGCATGCATTCCCCCTCTTGGGGATCTCAGCCAGAGCAAAAGAGAGGTAACTTTCCCAGCCAGCATTTCATATCATGAGCCCTGTTTGAGCTCATGACAAAAGAAAAAAGTAGATGTCAACAGTTTTTCCTCTATGGCTGCAAATCTCAGGGCCCTGATCGTAAGGTACCAACCAAATCTACAAAATAGTAAAAGTTTTTCGGATTTTTACCTGAAAGGAGTAAGAGAAATTACTGTATTCATAATACCAAAGCCATTGGCAATGGCATACACACATCTTTTTCCCTATGAAAGGCAGGCTTTATCCCTCTAATGCCGGTAAGAAAATATTTGGGTAAAGTCCCTCCTGCCCCCTCCCAAATATGCCCACAAATGTTTGCTACTTACATTACCAGACCCTTTGAAAAATTTACCCTCACTTCCCATCATCCAGAAATCTCAACTTTCCACAATCCCTCGGACCCTGCACACTTTATGAGTAAAAATTTACAGGTGGCATCCAAACCCAGTAAAGTCATCACTAAACAAAACCCAATAATTAGTCTGCTTTCTAAAGTCAGATACTTCTGCTAATCGGATACAAAACCATCCAAAATTAGCATCTTCCTTCCCCCTCGGTGCCAACGGCACTAAATGACTCAACCCCGCCATGCATCAGTCCCTAAAGCTCCCAGGGTATGTGCTGACATCCTTATCACGACACACTCCCTCATCCTGTAACTGCATTCTGTCTGCATCTTCACACTCACCCTGATGAACCCCCTGCCCTTCAGCATCGCTTGGTCTGGTTTAAACACCATCAGGCTGGGGGCTTTGGCCACACAGTGATAATGGCGGAAGATACTCTGGTAGCTGACGTGATGGGGGAAGGACGAATTCTTCTTAGTCTGTATTCTGGTTAAGGGAGAGGGATCATGCTTCTCATACTTGTTGGGTGGCCAGCCTTCAAATATAGTAATTCGCACGGGAAAATGTACTGCATGCTGGAGTTATCCTGAATTTTAACGAGTCTTTGATGATTCAGAAGGCACTGCGGGAATACTGCAATACTTGTGACTCATCGTTCTGAATATCAGTAATCAACGGAGGAGGAGGTTTTGGAAAGGCCACTGACCGATGCTTCAGATTGGTTTCGGCTCAATTGTTTCTTTGCATTGAACAGGTGCAGCAAATCTCTGAATGTGCCTGGAAAAGCCCTAGGGAGTCCTAACTGTTTTTATTATTACTATTATTTATTATTGAAATATAACTGACATATAACATTGTGTAAGCTTAAGACCCACAATGTGTTGGTTTGATACATTTATATATTACAATACGATTATTACAGGAGCTTAGCTAGTACCTTTACCATGTCACATATCATTTCTTTTTTATGTGAGAACAGTTACAACGTGGTCTCTTAGCAACTTAGGAGTTTATAATACAGTGTTGTTGACTATAATCACTATGCTGTGTATTAAGTCTCCATAACTTATTTGTCTACTAGTTGTAAGCTTATACCCTTAAACAACATCTCCCCAGGCCCACCCACCATTCTACTGTTCCTGAGAACCACCATTCTACTGTTTTTACAAGTTCAGCTTTTTTTCAGATTCTACATACAAGTGAGATCATATAGTATTTATCTTTCTCTGACTTCTCTCCCTTCCTAGCTGGTTTCTTGGTGTTTGAGCCTCTAGTATGATTTCATCCATCCAACAAATATTTAAGTTCTGTCTACATGCCTGACAGAATTTCTAAATTTTTGGTTCTGGCATTACCTATTGCAAATGCGCTCCTTCCTTGAGTACCTCATCAAATAGAATAAATGCCATGCCTCCTTGCCTCCAACTTTCTGGTAAAGGTTTGCCTTTGCCCATTTTCTTCATGATGGTCAATTATGGTAGACAGAGAAGTTTCATAGGGCTCTTCTCTTGGCTCATCTGGTCTGGTGGGTAAGAAGGCACACAGTGTGAAACATGAAGAGGTTTTTAAATTATTTTGTTTATTGACCATTTTTCTAATTTTTAAAAGAGATTATTTATTTGAGAGAGAGACAGCATGAGCAGGGGAGAGGCAGAGGGAGAAGCAGACTCCCCATTGAGCAGGGAGCCTGATGCGGGACTCGATCCCAGGACCCTGAGATCATGACCTGAGCCACAGGCAGATGCTCAACCGACTGAGCCAGCCAGACACCCCCACTTTTCTAATTATAAAAAAGAACTGTACCCAAACTCATCCCTATGTCAAGCTGAGATGCACCCAAAAACTTATAACTGTACCCGTCTCCTTCCTTTTATCATAACTCACCGATTTGAGGGTGGGGGAACAAGGAATATATTCACTCACTGATATTTGATGCTTAATTTTATTCAAAATTTAATTAATTTGAAGGCACGTTGGAGGGAAATAGGATTCTGCAAACCAGGGACCAACATTGGCTCTGCTAGTGACCAAGCTCTAACTTGGCTTTTCTGCACAACTTCCTGAACAGTTTTAAAGCAGGTACGTTATAACCTGCCCAGAGCAATGCAAGAGCAAGCAGATGACTGAACAGAAGGCTTTATATAAGACAAGCCACTGAAAAATGTCTTGGAGCTAACTGCTGCCTTTTCTCAAAAGAGTTGCAATATTTAAAAAATAACCAAGCACTTTCGACACTCAGATGTTTTTCACTGAAATTCTTTGCATTTTCTTGATGTGCTCATTTCAACAGAATTAAAAAGCAATCTATCACATCAGGTAAAAATGTTTTTAATTAGTGATATTTAGCACTATCCACCAGGACAGCTGGATTTCACAGGGTTTTACTGAAGACATGCACAAAATAAATGGCTCTTCTTTTCTATAATAGGATAAACAATGCCACATGATTGAACACAGGTAAGCACTGAAATCCTTCAGAGAACTTGGGAGGAAATGTCACTTTTCTCTCTTCTTTCTCTCTGGGTAAAAGAACAAACAGGATTACAAAAAGTTCAAAGTTCCTTTCTCAGCAGCCACGAGCTTCATAGGCTGCAGGCTGCCATACATATCCCATTATGGAAGGCAGAGGCTGTGAGAAACATCACTCATCAGTCTGTCTGCTTTTTGTTTCTTCCATTTCGTGCGATATCTAATTTTAAGGCCCTCAAAAATCATTTAATCCAATCCTTTTCTAAGCAACAATTACAGAAATCACTTGTTTTGTGAGTCTCCAAAAGGCTATATTAATACTTAAAAGCAAAGGACGAGGCAAAAGATAGCCTTGAAAATCACATTTGAAGAAGGGAGAATGTAAGTGGAATTAGATACTCCACGTGTTGAGAAATGGGACCAAGTTTGGGGCTTAATTGATTTAAATCCTAACTTTTCACTCAGATTATTCAAAATAGCATCTATTTCAAGCTGAGTTTGTTGCCAAGCTAATCTTTTTTTTAAAGTACAGCAATAGATGCTTGTTGTAGAACTCTGAAGCAGTGCAGAAAAGAACAAGCCATGGCCCAACCATGAGTCCCTCACCCCTGGTCCCCCAGTCCCATTCCCCAGAATTTGTGTACCCTTCCAGACATTTTCACTGCATGTACTAGCGTGTTTTCACATACACATATGGAATTAAAACATACTCTGTGTCCTCGGGAGGCCTGCGTGGCTCAGTCGGTTAAGCGTCTGCCCTTGGCTCAGGTCATGATCCCAGGGTCCTGCGATCCAGTCCCGCATCGGGCCCCTTGCTCAGCGGGGGGTCTGCTTCTCCCTCTCCCTCTGCTCCTCCCTCTGCTTGTGCTCTCTCTCAAAAATAAATAAAATCTTAAAAAAAATACTGTGTCCTATAATCTGACCATACATCCAGATGATCTGTAGCAAGTAAGCTATGAAGTGAGGTAGCTTTTCTGCAGGACTGTCAATGTGCTGTCTTCATGGGGCAGTATAGAGAATATGGACAGGGCTGTTTCTTCTAATATGAAATCCTGAAGATGGGTGTTTAGGGTGCTAGGGTTTATTTATGTCCCAGTCTCCTTCTGAGCAAGAGAAAATCATCATGGTTCTACTCCCGCTCACTTAGAAAACACTTTATGTAGTGAGTTACGTGGCAGCTGGTGGGCTAGGCTCTGGGGGTTCTGAGCCTAGTCAGCAAGCTTTGGCCCTGCCCTCATGGAGCTTCACAGAATGCTCTCCCTATAAACCACTGTCCCCGAGAGAACCTGCTCATCTACTCAAGCCAACCTTTATTGAGCACCTATCAGGAACCGAGCTCTATTTTAAGCATGTTAATACAAAGATGAACAAGGTTTCAAACCTGTCCTTAAGAATGCCAGTCTAATGGGGAAATAGATTATTCTGTCACCATGGGAGCGATGGGAAATATGCACGGTTTTATTGCCAGACAGGAAGAGGGGTCACATAGCTTTTTGGGGACCGGAGGGTTGCTGGGAAGGTTTCCTGAAGCCCGTGGGTAGAGTTGGGGTGGGGTTATGTCAGGGGGGAAGGAGACAAGGTGAGCAGGTACCTCCTTCAGAGCACGCACAGGAGAACGTGGAAAGCTTCACAAGTGTGTAAGGACTTTGGACAGATCCTAGGCAAGACGGGCATACTGATCTGGGCAGCAGGATAGAGGTGGGCGTGAAGGTTCAGAGAGCTCACTAGTAACAGCTGTAGGAGCCAGAAAACCCACCCAGCGGACTGAGGCCAGAGGAGAAATGAGAATCTAAGCCTAGGCAGGGTAGGAGAGAGAGACGTATTTAGTGCGTAAAACGGTCAGAGTATGGCCCCCAACTGGATGTGATGTTTCAGAAAAAGGGAGGGTAGGGACAACTCCCAGGTTTAAAATGTGGGGGACTGGTAGATGGAAGTCCAGTCTCTCTGGACTTAGGTGAAAATATATATATATATTTTTTACTTTTGCATTATCTGTAACCCTCTTATATTTCCCCTTGGCATAAAACTCCTTTTCTATCTTAAAATACTCTCTCCATCCTACCTACCACTCCAACGTTATTTCTGTTTATTTGTTTCAAGTTTTTATTTAGATTCTAGTTAGTTAACATATAGTGTGCATTAGTTGCAGTAGAATTTAGTGAGTCACCACTTACATACAACACCCAGTGCTCATCACAGCAAGTGCCCTCCTTAATAGCCATCACCCATTCAACCCATCCCCCCACCACCCTCCCCTCCAGCAACCCTCAGTTTGTTCTCTATAGTTAAAAGTCTGTTTCTTGGTTGCCTCTCTCCCCGCCATGTTCACCCGTTTCCTTTCTTAAATTCCACATATGAGTGAATTATTTATTATGCTTATTTTGCTTAGCATAATACACTCTAGCTCCATCCACATCGTTGCAAATGGCAAGATTTCATTCTTTCTGATGGTTGGGTAATATCCCATTGTATATATATATACCACATCTTTACCTATTCACTTATCGATGGACATTTGGGCTCTTTCCATAATTTGGCTCTTGTTGATAAAGCTGCTATAAATATTGGGGTGCAGGTACCCCTTCAAATCAGTACTTTTGTACCCTTTGGGTAAATACCTAGCAGTGCACTTGCGGGATCATAGGATAGCTCTATTTTCAACTTTTTGAGGAACCTCCATACTGTTTTCCAGAGTGGCTGCACCAGCTTGCATTCCCACCAACAGTGTAAGAAGGTTCCCCTTTCTCTGCATCCTCACCAACATCTGTTGTTTCCTGTGTTAATTTTAGCCATTGTGACAGGTGTTAGGTTTTGATCTGTGTCTCATTGTGGTTGTGTCTCACTGATTTGTGTCTCATTGTGTCTCACTGTGGTTTTTGATTTGTATTTCCCTGATGATGAGTGACATTGAACATCTTTGCATGTGTCTGTTGGCCATCTGGATGTCTTCTTTGGAAAAATGTCTATTCCTGTCTTCTGCCTATTTTTTAACTGGATTACTTGTTTTTTGGGTGCTGAGTTTCAAAAAATGGTGTTGGGAAAACAGGAGAGCAACATGGAAAAGAATGAAACTGGACCACTTTCTCACATTATACACAAAGATAAATTCAAAATGGGTGAAAGACCTCAATGTGAGACGGGAATCCATCAAAATCCTAGAGGAGAACACAGGCTGCAACCTCTCTGACATTGGTCATAGCAACTTCTTACTAAGGGTTATGTCTCCTGAGGTAAGGGAAACAAAAGCAAAAACAAACTTTTGGGACTACAGCAAAATAAAAAGCTTCCGCACAGCGAAGGAAACAACCAACAAAATTAAAAGGCAATCTTTGGAATGGGAGAAGGTATTTGCAAATAACATATCTGAAAAAGGTGTTAGTATCCAAAATCTGTAACAAACTAATCAAACCCAACACCCAATGTTCTTTAAATAACAGCTTTCTCACCTCCCATTCAATCTTCAACCCGCCACAGTCCACCAATGTGTCCCCACAGCCCCTGATGATGCCGCAGCTGCACCCTCTCTCCTGGACCTCCGGATGTGGACTCTCCCAGAGGGCTGCCCTCCCACCCCGTTCCTGGAATCCAGTTCTGTCTTGGGCTCCCTCCTCCTCACATCCTCCACAAGCTGTCCTGTCCACACTTGTGGCCTGACCTCCATCTCCACACTGAAGCCTCCCAATCCTAAGGCCAGACAGTCTTCCTAAATTCCAAAGTCACGTATCCGACTGCCCGTATTCAGTCATGTCAACCTTGTCCCAAACTCATCTCTTCTCCCCTCCTACATCCTGTGCTGCAGCAAACGGCACTGTGTGCACTCATTCACCAAAGCCCACGCACAAAGCACCCCTCTGCCCCCGCCTTTGCACTGCTGTTCACTCTGGCCGACACATTCTTCCTTTCTGAAAAAAAATCTATCTGACACATACACAACATTATATGCAAAGTCACCATCCCAGATTTTTGCTTATTCTGTCTTTATTTAAAATAGACTTGATACATGCATTAAATACATTTAATACATACAAAACTCTGTTAATAAAGAATAATGTAACAAACAGCCATAAACCTATCATACAACCCGAGAACTAGAATATTACTAATGACCTGCATCCACCTAGGTGTCCCTCTGCGATCCGCTCAGGATCCCCCTCTCAGGGTTAATTCCTCTGCTCAATTTTGGTTTATCATGGTTACTTCTTCTTTTTTTACAACATAGTTTTACCGGATACATGTGGTTAGACAACATATTCTTTGGTTTTGCTTGTTTTTGAGCTCCATAAAAATAGCATCATAGCCCATGATCTCCTGGGGTCTGCTTTTGTTCTTCTTATTTCCTGATATTCATTCTTACTGTCCCATACAGCTGCAGTTCATTCATTTCCACTACTGAATAATAACCACTTAGTATGAATATACCTAATTTATTTACCCATCCCCCTACAGACAGATGGACATTTTGGGTGTTTCGGTTCTTGACTATCATGAAGATGTTGCTATGAACGTTATTGCCCACACCTCCGGGCACATGTGTGCAAGTTTGTTGGATACCCGAGGGGGAGTCCGAGTCGTAAGCCAGATCCTAACGCATGCAAGAGTTCAACTTTGGGAGATAGCATGGTTTTCTGAAGCAGAGATGCCTGGTCACGTGCCCGCACCCTGAGAGTTCTCACAGAGCTTCTTCAGCACCCTGTATCATCAGGCTCCTTAACTTCTGCAAAATATGGATGTAAAATGAGATCTCGTTGTGGTCTTAATTCATATTTCTGATCTCCGAGGCTGTGGAACACTTTTTATAAGCCATGTGTTTTTCCTCTTCTGGGAAATGCCTCTTCAAGTCTAATTCTGCCAAGTTTCTTTTTTTATTAAATAGGAACCCTCTATCTATTCTGCCTACCAATCCTTTGTCAGTCAAGTGTAATACAAATATCTCAAGTCATGGTTTGTCTTTTCGCTACTTTAAATTGTTTATTAGCTTAACATCAATCTTAAAGAAAAAACCAGTTGATTTAATCATCTTTTATTTTTGCGGTTAGTGCTTTATGTCTCGAGGGATTCTTTCCTGCCCTTAGGCTTGTCCACGCAAACATTGAAATATATATTTTTTGTATTTAAGACCTTAATATATTTGGAATTGATGGTTGGATAACACGTGAGGCAGAAACCAAATTTCACCTTTTCCCTTCAGATAAGCATTGTTGCAGCACCCCGTGTGGAGTCACCCTGCCTGTCCTCCTGGATGCGCCAAGCCACCTCCGCCATGTTGTCAAGATCAACACATGCACAGGTTACCCTGCAGGCTCCTCATTTCACGGCACTGCTTGGAATGCTCACCTCTGCACCACATACAATGAAACCTACTACCTCGTAACCTCTTCTTCACATTTGGTAGCACTCAGCCATTCTTGGTCCTTTGCTTTTCCATATAAATTTAAATATCTGCTTGTCATATTGAACACAGCCTCTACTATAATTTCTGTTGGAAATGGCACTGAACCTATAGATCAATTCGGGAAGATGTGATACCTTTCCAACCCTTCATACTCCTGTTCATGAACAAAGACAGCTTGTTCCTACCTTGTTTCTTCTTCATCCCTCACATCCCAAGTCAGGCCTTCATCTAAGCATTGCCTTCCCAAAATATCTCTGCCGCCATCCTGACTAAAATAGGCTAAGTGTGTCTTTCATGTGCTGACTTTTTCAGATACCTGCAATAGTCTAAGCCAAAGATGATATAGGCTAAGTGTGAGGTTTCATGTTGGAGTGGTGGCACCATTCTTCATGACTGAATTTCACGATTGGAGAGGAATGAGACGAGACACACTGAGGTGTCTGTCTGTCTGCCTGGAAGGGGCTGTTGGATGTACCCTGTGCTCTTCAGGACAGAGCTTAGATGGGGATACTGACTCAGTGAGATCACCCACTGGAACTACACATGCCAAGGAGGTCACTAATGCCAGGCCCTTGAGGACACCAGGATTTAAATGGGCAGAGGAAGGAAAAAAAACTATGAAAATGGCTGAGAAATGATCAGAAACACAGAAGGATAAGCAGAGAGTGATGCCAAGGGGGAAGCAGGGAAAGGAGAGTTTTGAAGAAGTGGGTCTGCATTGTCCAGGCCCACGCAGATGACAAATCTCCGGGAAGGCCACTGGGTCTAACCTCTGAGGGGTCACTGATGCCAGAAGAGGCAGGTAAAAACCTAACCTCACTGGGTTCAAGAGAGAAAGGGGGAGCAGGTGGGGGGCACACAGCAGTCAGTCAGTATCTGCTGAGGGCGTGCCAGAGAGAAACAGAAAGAAGGCGGACTATTCTTACATGAGTTCAGCTGTGAGTGCAGCGAGGACATAGGAGAATATCTCAAAGGAGAAATGGGTTGTCATACACCCGATCTACCCACCATCCCACCAACCAGACTCCTCAGTGTGGACAGCAGAGCAAGCAGCAGAGAGAGGAAGATGCCAAACAAACGCCTCTTTAGAGGGAAAAATAATGTGGGATCTTCAGTGAAAATGATGACTATGAGTGGGTTCGAATGACAGCCACAGACGGTGACGACCAGAAGAGGTTCTGCATGGACAGGCACTGACACAGAAGGGACCCCGCATTCAGAACGGCCACCTACCTGCCTTCCAAGTGTATGACATAAACAAGGGAGGGGGCTTCAACTGGCACTTTATATTCTTCCATGAATATATAGGGGCTCGAACTTCCATGAACTGTTTCTGTCTTTGGAAAAAAAGGCATCCCTCGTGGGAGGAGATGAACAGTACATTTAAGGAAGCCATTCTGTCACATAACCAGCTGAGGGAAGAGATGGTAAATACTTAATGAAATCAGGAGACTCTTAGCAACTCTAATTCTGACGAAACACAGTCAAATATGCGGAGGAGGTTACTCTTTCTCACAGAAGAAGGTACCAAGAATAACACACCTGTTACAGAACAGAAGATAAGTCTCCCGACTAAGTGTCTCGGGAAACTGAGTCCCGTTCTCACTCACGCACAGACCGACTGTACCTCAAGAAGCACAAGGCTGTGTTTGCTTCAAGGGCAAGTGGTGGCTGAAAGGTCTGTTCCTCTGTAAGTCCACGTGGATACACTGCAGATGTGGAGGGTTCTCCTTCTCCGAAGATTTTTTCCTTTCGCCTCCGATGCACTTGAATGTACATTTGCTAGAACTGCTTTGGGAAGCAAGGCTTAAATCACGAGAGCAGAGGGAGAGGGCTGTCACACAGAACGTGAGTCCTAACGGTTCATGGGACATGAAGGCAGCTTCCCTGTCCCAGTCATAGTGTAAATGGGGCTCTAATCGCAGAAAGGGCACCTCGTGCAGGCGGTCCAGTCTTTATCACCTGCAATCCCCTGGTATCTTTTCGCCTGTTAATCTATTCCCTTCCCAGGAAGACTAACCGTGTGCTGAGCTGGAGGCGCTACTCACTGAGCTCTACAGAAGCTACTGTGTGTCAGATGCTCTGCTCCGTGCCCTACGTGTGTCACCTCATTTATCCACCCCTCAGACCCATGACAGAGAAACTGGTGTCCCCATTGTACAGATGAGAAGACAGTGTTGGAGAGTGGAAGCAATTTGCCCGCGTTGCACAGCCAGCGGCAAAGGTGAAATGTGAATCCAGGTATGTCTGACGTCGAAGTCCATGTTCTTAGCCATTTCCCCCAAAATAACTGAGAACATGTCAATGTGCTGTCCTACACTGCAGGAGTCCGCAGTCGGGTTGGCACAGAAATGGGGGAATTGAGTGCAAACTCGCTGCTCGTCGGTCCAACCCTGCACAGGACACCGTGGCTCAGCCAAGAGCCTGCTCAATTCCAGAAAACAGCGACAAGATGCTAATTACCCTGAGCAGCCATTTCCTCACCCCACCTCCTTCTTCGTCCTCAGGGCAGAGAATATGAAACTAGAAGAGGACATAAATGCTAGGAGAACACCCATGTGTCTGACCACCCTAGGGCAAACAGACTGAGCATTTCTAAGCAGTCAGCGGTGAGAGCGGACCTTCTGCCAAAGGGACTTCCGCACCCATGTAATCAGGACTTCAGAAAATGAAAATGAGGTCTTCCAGAGGGAGAGCAGAGTTGTACTTTCTTCCCTGTCAGAGTGCTGTTGCAACCGTTTTAGATTAAAATGCCCCATTTCGCACAGGGTGATTTTGCCATGGGGTCACGTTTTTCTATACATTTCTCTACTCAGCTAAGTCTCGGGCCTTTTTCTAAGAGAGCAAGAGAAAAAAATAATAATAATAAGTGGCCTCCTAGACGCAAGGTAAAAATGAAAGAAAAAAAAAAAAAAAGCAAGCTGACTTGCTTTGAAAGGCAAAAGACCTCTAACTCCAGCTTGTCCTGTCCGCGGGGACCAGGAAAACCACCAGAGCTGTGCTTGCTGCTCTTCGTTCAAGGTCCCCCGGAAAGGAGCCGCTTGCTTCCCAAGGACACAGGAAGGCCCTGCTCCTCTACAAGGTTCCACCAAACAGTCTTCTGAAGCCTGGAGCAGAGCGAGGCGGCGGGCTTTTATGTTGCTACTACTGCTGTTCATTTTAAAGGCACTCTGGACTCTATTTCCTTGAGGATCCTCAAGCAGAGAAAAGGATTTAAAAAATAAATAAACAAGTTACTCTGTGTCGTATCCCAAAATGGGTCCCAGCCATTTCTCAACCTCAGCCACAGACATGTTCTTCCGAAGAGCATAATCCTCAATCTGCAAAAGATTAGAAGCGGCATATCAAACCAAAATGATAAAGACTTTCTGAAGTGAGGTTCCCACAGGATTTGCTAGGAAACCTGAAATGCCTTCCATTTCTTGTCATAATAGCAATCTACTGAGTTAGATAGAGATGGATATTTATCTGTTCACCAAGTCGCCTTATCCTCTGGGCAGAAAACAACATGCAGTAAGTTTCCGGTGCCAAGATGCTGGCTAGAGTGTGTGAGTGTTGGGGGTATAGGTGTGCAAATGGGAGGGTGAGCATCGGGGTAACAAGCTGATATCAAATTAAGACATTAACTGGGGGTAAATTTCGTCACGCTTTCCCTCCCTTTTTATTCTCATTCACATGTAAAATAAAACAGGTTCTTCAGTTCCATTTAAGACAAGACAGGCATCTAGGGAAGCCATACACAAAGAAACGGCTAACTTACCTGATCCTTGGAAATTTTCCCCACTGCAAAGTATTTGGACTTCAAATTGGAGAAGTAAAGGCCGGATACTGCTGAAGCAGGTGCCATTGCTAGGGATTCCGTTAACCTAATGCCTGCAGAGAGCAACACAGGGGCGGGGGATGGGGGAGGGGAGAAAATGCTGATTTCTCCAGTGCCTAGCATAGGGCCTGGCGGTTGGCAGCACCCAATAAGCTCTTGTTTAAGAAGGAACAGGTGAATGAAAGTGAGCTCATGCCTTCTAAGTGGACACATGACACAGCATGAAATTCAGGCCGATCTCCTCTAACCCAGGGGGACAGACCTTGAAAAGACCGTCTGTACCCCCCCACCCCCCGCCATTCCTCCAATCTCAGGGACAGAGGCCTCCACTTGGTCCTAAACCCGGGCCTCTCAGAGAAGGAGTGCCAGCCCTGGGAGAAAGGCACCATCTGGACTCCCAGGCTCCTGCCCCTTGGGATGACAACAGTCGGGCCCTGAGAACTAGCCCACAGGACACAGAGGGAGCACCGGGCTGTCCCGTCTAAGCCTCTCATCTTATGGACAAGGAACAGAGCAGCACAAAGCTTCAACACTTTGCCGGAGATCACTAGGTAGCTCACGGCAGGGAAGGACTCGAACCTATATCTTACGGTTCCGGGAGTCCACGCCATTCCTGCCAGTGTCCAAAAGCCTCAGTCCCTCACCTGAACCCAAGTCCCTTTCACCTGATCGGCACTGACGGCACGCTTCTGATTAATTCCACTGACACGGTTAGTTGTGTTAATAAAGGGGAAAAGCTGAGGGGCAGGGGCAGCGTCCAGAGGAGGAGGAGCTGACGGGAACTACGTCACTGAAGGCTTTGAAGGTCGCTAATGGTGAGATTAGAAGCAGTGAGAGCCCTGTAGCAGGAAATCAGGGCGGGAGATGGGCGGGCACTATGATAAGCTAAATTCTCATCCGTTACAGCCTAAGAGAAAGTAATGGGAATTGATCCATCTAAAAGCGAGGGGTGTGAGACGACTATTCAGTAATGTAGTTGTAAAACAGTGGGATCAAGAGCTAGATGGGAGGAAGGGGGGGGGTTCATTCCGAGCGTTCCCACGTGTTGACACGGGTGGCCACGTGTGCACTGCTGTGTGTGACCGGAGCAGGCCCGTGACCCGCACGGGGAAGGAGGGCGCCCCCCGCTCCCCGCACGCACCCGTGCACCGCTCCACGTCGGCGAGCTTCCACATGGTGAGCTTCTCGCTGTGGTCAGGCTGGCTGGGGTAGCCGGGCGCCGGCCGGATGCCCTCGTAGCGCAGCCGCCGCAGGTCGGCGACGTCCAGCTCTTCGCACCTGCAGTAGGCCCACAACTCCCTGCGGACCCGCTCGTGGAGCTCCTCCGCAAAGGCCTGCAGCGGGGAGCAAGGCGTGCGTGTGGGCAGAGGCAGGAGCCCCCTGCACCGGCGCCCCCCGCCCCGCCCCCCCCATCAAAGCCGACCGGGGCAACCCCCGCCCTTGCCTGCACCACAGGCGGGAGGAACTGGGCAAGAGGGGCCGACTGCATTCTCAGCTCGCTTGTCGCTTCATCAGCTGCTCTCTGCCCAGTTTTGGCCTCAGCCTGGGCTCTGACGTATCCTCTTCAGTGATCTGAGGATTCGAGGGCCTTGAACTGAAACGCTTCCCTGACAGTGGCCACAAGGAGAAGCGGGGACCACTACAGCTGCCAGTTCCTCCCCTGCCAGCCTCAGGGGAAGCAGAGGGGACCCCGGCCACGTACAGGAAGATGAATCTACAGAGGATCGCAACACGAGAACAAGGAGTCCTGGCGTAGAAATTTGTCCTGAATTTTTCAGGCTCCTCAGGAAAACGTCACACAACAAGCAAAGAGAGACATCAGAACTACAGCAAAGAGGTCGCGGTTCTAAGGACGGCTACAAACTACGGCATTGCTGGAGGCATTCCTTTGCCCAAAAGATGATGTATGAGAGCAATTCGAGAAGAGCTGATTTTTTAAAATTGCATGTGATGCTAAGGCCAGCCTCATCTGACTCGGTGAAAACAAAACGGCAGGACATGGATGCTAAGGGCTGCTTCACACCTGGCACCGTCACGCGCTCCCCACCCAGTCTGTCCCCAGCGCCGCCGCTCTACCTCAGCCAGCCGGTCTCCCAGAGCCTTGACCATGATGCTGCTATAGTCGTCACACTCCTGCTCATAGGCCTTGCTCAGCTCCTCCACCCCGAAGCAGGCGACGGCAAACAGACCCAGGTAGTCGCGGACGCCGGAATGCAGCGGAGCAATGAAGTCCGAGAGGCACTGGTACGGGTCCGCGCTGGCAGGGTCCTTCTCGGCCTTCAAACCCAACAGACGGACAGACAGACTGTCAGCACAGATGTGGGAGCGACGCGCAACAGACAGCAATCTCGTCTCTTCAGACGGATCTAAGCTTCACACAGCGATGCCCGTTTTGTTCCCTGTTACATCCCCAGTACTTAGAAGAGGGCCTGATACGTAGCGAGTATTTGATAAATATTTGTGGAATCAACAAGTGAAAGAAGATTCTAAAAAAATACATGACATGACATGACAGACAGTCAAGAAACCACTGAATTTGCTCCTTCCCACATTTATTGCATGCCTCCAGGCACTGTGCTGGGAACTGGAACCCTAAACATTCATATAAAACAAATTTCCCCCAAAAGTGTTTTCAATTCAAAATCAACATTAAATCCAGAAGTTACATCCAAAAGGGATCCACAAATGCCTAAGCCTCTACTTAGCATCAACAGATGCAGTTCAGCAAACCTCTGGTCAGCAGCCCAGGGCCCCGTGCTGCCCGCCACAGTGGTGGCTCAGGAGACCGCGAGGCCGCCCCTGGGCCGGCCTGACACCAAACCCAGAATTCAGCAGCCCAGCTTCGGGAGTCTCTCCTCAAGGCCAGGTGCCCGCCCTTGCCCATTTCTCATGCCCAAATGGTGATGGACTCCCCCCTGCCACCAAGCAGACAAATAAGGTCGTATACATATCTCACAATCAACAAACACTTGCCGAGAAGATAAAGAGCTAGTAACTACTGTTCACCGAGTGCTCGCTGTACATCAGGCGCTACTCTTGCTGCTGTACAGGAACTCGCTAATGTCACGCCTGTCAACGACCGTGTGACGTAAGGAAGTGATACCATCAGCCCCATTTCACAGACAGGAAACCTGAGGCAGACAGAGCTTGATCAGCAAGCCCAGTGTCAGACGGTGCTAGGTCCGGGGGTCTGATACCACAACCCACGCTCTTGACCGCTGTACGGCACGTAAGACTGATCAATTAATCGGTGAGCAGCAAGCCAGAGGCTTCAGAGCTATTATTTGCTTGCCGGATCTGGAAACAAGCACAGCCTAACCAACACTGGGCAGAAAATGGTTAAATGGCCAGAAGGTGTTTGGTAATGGCCCGCAGAAATGTCACAGAGCGCAGGGACCATGATGCGGGGGCCATTATCAAATGATGTACTGTGTCCATCAACCATTCTTCACTAACAAAAGCCAGAGGCAGACATAGAGCTTCCCAGCACCACAAGCAGAGACAGGTCACAGAGCCCCTTCACAGTGCAGAAGAGACGGCCACTACAGTCTGAGACAGAAGCCTCCCACAGCAGTAAGTGGCTGTAGCCAGAATCATCTTCCGGAGCACTGGAAGAGAGCACCTCCTCAGCAAGAGCTATCTGAATGCGTCATACGTGCACATCGAGAAGTCCTGCTGTTAAATGCCATAACACGGTCTGCCATAGCCTGCCCGGTCACGAATGGTGTTGGACGTAAACAGGGCTAGGGCAGAGGTTTGTGACCCGAATTACACCTGCAGAAGAAAAGTCACCAGTTGGCTAGTGAGGAGGGGTGGGACCATACATAACATTACAACCGGCGGCCTCCTGTTCTGTGGTGTCGGAGCCTGGGTGCAGACAGGAGTGATGTAGCTGCCCTCCCCGATCTTATTACGGTATCAGTGGCCCAAGTTTAAGAATCCCTTCAGGACGCCTGGGTGGCTCAGTTGGTTAAGCGTCTGCCTTCGGCTCAGGTCATGATCTCAGGGTCCTGGGATCGAGTCCCACATCAGGCTGCCTGCTCAGCGAGGAGCCTGCTTCTCCCTCTGCCTGCCACTCCCCCTGCTTGTGCTTCCTCTCTCTACCTACTAAATAAAAATAAAATCTTAAAAAAAAAAAAAAAAAAGAATCCCTTCAGATGCTGTTACGGTGAAACTATCTGTCATTATGAATTACGCGGTGGTTATGATTAAAAGCAATACTATCGCTTCTGAATGACTGACAATGGTAGTGGAACTTTGCAGGATGATTTACTGCAACCCTCTGTTAATGGCTCTGGTGAGTTCTGGCTCCAACTCTGGATGAGGACAACTTTCATCACGGCCACAGGGACACGCACATGGTATCTGCATTCTTCCAGGTGGGGACACAGGAGAGGCAACCGTGTTGAGAAATGCCAGTTCTTGCCACACTGAGGGAAGCCCCCACGTGTGGACGAGCTGGGCTCGCCCCTCTAAAGCTGTGGACTTAGCACCATCTCCATCGGCCCTCATCCCCCTCCCCCTGTAGAATGGAAACATAAACTGTCTACAAGGCGGCGTGGAAATGAATTAAGACGGTCCATCCAGCACCCGACTAAGCACCTGGCACATCACAGACATTCAGCAAATGTGTGCTTCCGCCTGTCTTCCCCTTGAGAAAGGGAGCCACCGGCCTGTTTTAATAATATGCATGCATGCAAACCGATGTTTTTGATCAAGGAAACGTCCGTCTGTGTGTGACCACCGAGGCAGCAACAGTGTGTCCCGGCAGCCTGTCCAACACCACATCCAACACCCCTCTCCTGCTGGTGCCAAGGGGCCAGCCTCTCAACCCACACCGGCTCCTTCTGTCCACTGTCCTCCCGAATGCCTTGGCCCTGGGCCTATGAGTGGTCATTTGGGGTGAGGTGTATCATGTATACACAGCTCAGGCTTGCTTAATTCCTATTTATGATTTTTTTTTTTAGCACCGTGGTTCCCCATACCTGCTGCCTTAGCCCGTGGAAGGTGGCTATGGGCTCCGCGGCCTGTGGCGCTGCATCCTCCGCGTACAGGTGGATGTCGTCTTCCACGCTCTGCGCCGGCCAGAACCCCACCACGCCCCTGGCTTGGAGCTTCTTCTCACTGATCAGCACTTCCAGCATGTCCTGGGCATCGTCATAGACCTTTTTGGCCTCTTCACCTATTAGGAAAACATAGTCAGAATTCACTTAAAAATGCCAGTGATAGCCAGCAAAAAATACTTCTTTTTAAAGCCACTCCCCCTCCTCAGCCAGCCTCTCCCATCCCCCTTTTATCCCCCCAAATACTTCACTGGTGCCTGTCAGTGGCTGAGGGTTAGCGGTTCGGGCTGACTGCAGTGCCCCTAAATGCCTCTGTTCAGTAAGAGGCAGAGAGAGCCCAATCTGGGGCTCCCCAACGCAGTCTCAGACAGCGAGTGAAACAAAGCCGGCCAGAGCCTTCCATCACCGACCTTCCTCGTGTACCCATCACTCCAGTGACCTCACAGTGGCCTCTGGGGCCGTGGACCAGGTGGAGGAGGGAAGTGTGGGCCCAGCCCCTCTGCAGGGGCTCCAGCACTGCACTTGGGTGGTTGTCCCTGCACAATGGGCACCTGGCTCCCCTTGACCCTCACCCCAACCTCCTAGCAGAACACCCCTCCACCTTGCTCTCCTCTGGCTCTCTCCTAATCCTCTAGAGGCTTGGCATTGTGATCCCATGCCTCTGGGGGTAGATTCTGGGGGTGGGGCTGGGCCTGAAAAGTGGGGCCAGCAGTTTACCAGCTCACCCACATCTCCAGCTTCTCACCCCCTCCCCCCACCAGTGATCCCGGCACAATGGGCTCCTGGCATTTCCCCCAGTGGGCACATGTGACTGTGCCTTCCCATCCTGTCTCCTCTGCTGGGGACATCCTTTTCTCCAGGAACATCTCATATCCCCAATCCCAGTCCCTCCCATTTCATCTTCAAAAAGTACTTCACATACCACCTCCCCCAGGTCTGTCTCGTTATTGTGTGTTCACAAACGCCTTGGACTCAGCCCCGAGGCAGGAGCTTGGAGGGCCGCGCAGGAACTGCCCATCGTTGGTGGCCGCACCAGCTGTGAGCCCTGCACTGGAGGGCAGGGGTTACCCCTGTTACCTTCTGTTCATCCCCAGCACCCGCCACAGAGCCTGCCTCGTAACTGACGTCGATAAGCATTTATCAAAGAACAGACCAACAAAATACCCAATTATCCCATAAATAAGGACCGATCTAGCAGTTTAAAAACCACAGAAGAGCTGAATAGGTGAACGATTATAGCAATAAACTATCTGGCAGAATCCAAACCCTCTGCTCACCACCCTTTCTCCTCTTCAAAGTCCAGACACTACGTCTCGAATAGCAGAGTAGAAAGGAAGAAGGGCGTACTGAACTAACCTACAGTTTTGTCCTTAAATATCTTGGGAAAGCTTCGATTCGGGTACTTGCCCCGGAGCTGCCAGACATCGAAGAAGGGCTTCCAGTCGATGTAGGCCACCAGCTTCCTCAGGTCATAGTCTTCGAAGACCCGAGTCCCAAGAAACGTGGGCTTCACTGTAAAAAGAAGCCCCTATGTCAAGGCCAATGCCGGGGCCTGGGGCTGAGCTGCCTGCACCAGACACTCCTGGCAGGCTCTTCCCTGCTCTGGGGCTCCCCCTCTCCCTCCCTCCTGTTGCCTGTTGGACTTGTTTTACAAAGAGTGGAACTTTAAATGATCACGGAGAAGGAGTAACTCCGCAGCGAATTTAAATCAAATCACTCTTCCCAAGGGGCTGACTGTCCTTGGAAATTCTTCCCTCAGCCCTTCGGTCCAAGAGAAGAGACTTGGGTTTCTCTTCACTTGCACAAATGAAGACAATACTACAATAAATGCCACTGTAGAAAGGCACACGCAGGAAGCCACTTAGAAAAACGTTAGAAACCTGAATCAATCATCTCTACTGCCCACTGCTATATACGTACGCAGGCAAAACATAAGGAAATGCACGGAAAGAAGGCATCAAATTCAGGATCCTGCAGGGGAGGGAGGGGCGCTAGGGTGACTTCCACTATGTATGTTCTGCTTTGTTTTTGTTTTTTTTTAAATGGGCACCAGGTTCTTTTTTGTTTTCTTAAAGATTTTATTTGTCAGAGAGAGAGAGAGAGCACAAGCAGGGGGGCGGCAGGCAGAGGAAGAGGGAAAAGCAGGCTCCCCACTAAGTAGGGAGCCCAACACGAGACCCGATCCCAGGACCCTGGCATCATGACCTGAGCCGAAGGCAGACGCTTAACCAACTGAGCCACCCGGGTGCCCCTACAGGTTATTTCTTAGGTCTTATGTACCTAAGGGCTGGTATCCAAGATCTATATAGAATTTCTCAAACTCAACACCCAAAAAACAAATAATCAAGTCAAAAAATGGGTTATTTCTTAGGTCTTATGTACCTAATATATATATAGCAGGTATATATGGGTGTTCAACATATTGTTCTTTACACCTCCCTGCGAGTCTAAAATAGATCATAAGTGAATTAATGACAAAGAATCTGGAGACAGATGGTGCCACGGGGCCCTCTGGGACACCAGGAGTGACATTACTGCACCCTGTCTACCCAAGCCTGGGGCAGGATCAGGCCAGGGTCAGATGCCACGACCACCCCACCAGCTTCCTGGCCTCCGTGTCCTCAGTTCCCTGCTCTGTAAATAGGGATCAGAGAACTTACGCTCTCCTACTCATCTCAGGTGCTGTGGGGTAACACCGGAGCCTCCGGAGTATTTTTGTGTCACCAGATAGTCAGAGGTAGACGTGAGAGGGAGAAAAGTACGGGGAGAGTAGGCACTGCTTCTTACTTCTGCCCGGAAATCTCTATCTTTTCATACATGCTCACAGTAGCTCTATCTCATTTGTTGCTGGTCATCTTTTTACTATTCAGAACAATCTCTTCTTCATAACATTAAATTGTGTTGATGTGTTTGACCGTTAAGAAGAAACTAGATTTCCTCTGGATGAAAGCTCCCTCTTGCCTTGTAGTCACTGAAGGATGCTATTCTGGAATTTTACCACCAAGGACCTTGAGAGAAGAGCTCCTCTTTTTCCCTTTAGTGACTTCCTGCGACTACTGGAAGACTGGGTTGTCCTCAGAAACATCTCTGTGGGCTATACCTCAGGGCCTCTGCCCTTCTGAAGTAACAGGTGCAGAGCCCCACAGCAGCCCCACCCTGGGGACAGAGGGCTATTCGAAAAGTATCCCCACTGCTGCCTTCAGAGGACTGTCTCTGCTGAATCGTGCTGGATATTTGGGCTAAAATGGGACTTTCCCTGTGATGTTTTTCTAATTTCATAGTGAAAGGTAAAGGGAAAATAGTAGTTGGACTATCCAGTGATTTACATTTTTCAAAAGCTGATCTTCTTTTATCCTCACAATCTTCCATAGGGTAACTCCTTTTTACACATTAGAAACTGTCAACCATGGAAATGAGACGCTCAAGGTCGTTCAGTGATTCGGAGCGAGGAGCCAAACTGGGAGTAGAACCCGACCTCCTGACTCCCAGTGTGGCATTCCTCCCACTCACCCACACTGAACTCAGCAGGACTGAAAGTAGAACCAAGTGCACCTACATTTCCAATTTAATGCTCTCCACTCTGCCGATCATATGCGTAACACTGATGTTGTGAGCCAGGAGAGTGGATTTGAGGCATTACCTTGGAAATACGGATTCAAGTAATACAACCCCTGTTCACCCGGTCTCAGTTCTGCATTTGTACCTCATGCCCTTCTAAGCGTGCCAAAACATCTTCCATATTTTATTCCCTCATGAACAACTCCATAAGGCAAGAGAGATGGCTGGAAATAAGAAAGGAAAAAAAAGAAAAAACAAAAGAAATAGAAGGAAGCATTCAGAGAGAGAACGGGAAAGAGTGCACAGGAAATAGGAGCTCTTGCTTTGCTGGAATGTTCTAAAGGTCTGTTCAGGGTGAGGGCATCTTCGATCTCAAGCACTCCATGTCTACACTTGGGACTGCCCCGCGACCCAGGCCACCCAGGCAGGTCTCTAGAACTTATGTCAAGTTGCGGGGGGCCCCTCGAGCCCCACACAGAGGAAAGAGTGTGGGGTCAGAAGACAGACCAGAGAGAGAATCCCAGTAACCTTTCGTGTTCTCACCCGAAACTCAGGGTCTTCACATGTGAGTGGGGACAACAGCACATTCACTACAGAGTGCGGTCAGTCTGGTCCTCCGTAAATGGTACCTATTTCCTTTTCTTTTAAATCATCACTGTGCTTCATCACTATTATTAGACACAAGTAAGAGTCTCTAGCTGCACATTTGATTCTGTAGCCAAGTACGTGCAAACACCTCTCCAGCCCTCACTATCACACGCAGCCTTTCTCTAACCGACAGCCAGACAGACCTGGAGGGGGCTCCGACAGCCAGTCAATACGGAAACCATTTTTTCTAGCTTGACTTAAGGTTAAGTATCTTCTCTCCTATGAACAAAAGAAAAGTTATTTTAGTCGGAGACGCTTCTCTCTCCAGCTGCTACTATGGAAGTATGTCCCCAAAGCTAGTACATGACTTGTGTAAAAACAAAACAAAACAAAACAAACACAAATGCTTTTATTAATGAAAATTCATATCATAAGAAGCTCTTCCTTTTCCACCCAATATGGCTCCATGTTAGCACCAGAACAATAGAGAGTAAAGATTCGGTAAATACCCATTAAATGTTGATATGTAGATCCCTCAACACTGCAGTAAGCCCGGCAATGGAGCGGCATCCCGCCTGCCCTTTTAGAACATCCGAGGCCAGGGCTAACCGGCCTGCCGTCGACCGGCCCTAGGACCAGAAGGCAGAGCTAGGAAACTGTCAACTGTGGGCAGACCTGAGGAGAGGCGGAAAGCCAACCACAGAATCTTGGGCTAGTCAACACCTCAGAAACACCTGTTCTCTTCATGCCATTTGTTGTCTCCTTTTGCTCGCCTAACCACCCCCAAAGTGCCCCCCACCACGGACAAGGTCCAACAGGCAGATGAACCGGGAAGAAATATCCCGGTGACTTCTAACGAGTGATTACGTCTGCTGCCCAAGGATTCCCTGAAGCTTACGTAGAGAGGGACAGTTCCTTTAACACCGCTCTGCAGCCTGCGCTAGGCAGTAGGGAGAGAGGCTGCAATGGTCCTGTCTGATGTCTTCATTTTCTTCCATTATTTCAAGAAGAAGGATCCGGGGGAATCATGTCCACACACCGTTTCAGTTCTTGTTCTCCTGCTGGATATGTTTCATTCGTTCTCATATCTCTGCTCTCAGGCACAGCACCTAACACCTACTGTGTACCCAATAAATGTTTGGTGGAATAAATGAAATTAATTTTAGTATAACCCCAAATTACTGGGAACTCAGACACCAGAGAATTCCGATTTGAACTAGAAAACAGGGCTTCTCTAAAATGATCCTAAACTTTTGCGCTCCATAAAACAATAAAGTCACATTAAAAAATGCAGGATCGTTTTAATGCCCAACCATCAGTGACCTGTTTTTGTCACTTACCTTGAGAGACTCATAGTGGTCCTGTCTAATATCTTCATATTCTTCCATGATCTCCTCAAAATATTCATCCTTTAGATTCTCATCTAATAGTTGCGAGCACTGAACATGCAAGATCGAAATTCAAGAACCACAGAGGAGCAAAAGGAGACAAACAAAACAGGAGCAACACTGGTCAGTTCTGGTGACACCTCCTTCAGGGAGCTTTCCCTCGTTCACGTCATTCCCTCTCCCTTCGCCAGCTTCACTAATTCCTGCCGGGGCGTGCAGCCGAGGGCTACCTCAGTAGACCTAGGATGTCCAACTCTCACACATTCCAGAGAAACGCCTGGCTCTTGATGGATCCTGAGAGATAAGCTCTAAGCCCTTGCGATATCCTGCCTGATAAGAGTCTTCGTCCACCTGGAGCCCTGGGCCACCCTGCATAGTTTACGCTAACAATGTGATTTTGGGAAGACCTGACTTATGTTGTATCTGTCTGACTCTGGAGTAACTAAGGCGAGTCAGGTGCTTAAAGCATTCCATTCCTACAGGACTGACTCCCAGGAGAAGTCCTGGATACCAAGGCTTGGCTGAGCTTCCCTGGTCAGCAATGCGCTGCCCGTGGTGTCCCGCCTCACTCTCGGAAGGATTAAGCACTGTCCGTAGGACTCCACGGGGGAGGACACCTGGAAGCTGGTGCCTGCCCTTTCTTGGATTCCACCTTTTGTATCTTTTGCCTCTGCTGATTTTAATCTGTATTCTTTCACTGCAATACAGCGTGATTGTGAGTATAACGGTATTTCTGAGTTCTTTGAGTCCTTCTAGCAAATCACTGAAACTGAGGGTGGTCCCAGGGACCCACACAACACATTGGTCAGGTACCAATCTTCTATGTTTCAAAGGTACTCGGTGCCTCTCTCCCTCACTGCACTTCCCACAGGCTTTTAGTATCTGTGTATCCACTTGGCTCACTAGAGGACAAGCCCTTGGAGGGCAGGACTGCACCTTAACTGCCTTCGTGTCCCCGGTTTCTAGCTCTGTACCTGGCACGTACAAGGTGTCTCCTCACTAAATGTCTGCTGAAGGAATGAGGCTGATCTTCATGGTCAACTACAAGCTTGTGCTAAGGAAAGAAAGGAAACCCATCATCTGAGAAATGTGAGGCGACTTAGTCAATTCTAAAACTAGGATCAGCTAAATATTGTTTATGACTGGGATTATCAAGGTAATGGGAGAATAGCCACCACCAAAGCTCAAAATACAATTATCCAGAAAGAGGAAATGGCTGCTGATCACCATCAGCTCAAAACCCTGCGCTGCCCCATCTCATCTCTCAGCCTCCAACTGGATCTTCCAACACAAGGGCCTGGAAGGTCAGTATCATTATGTGAAACTGACCAAGTTAGGCTGGACGATGGCTGAGGTGCCCACCGGCTTGAAATGCCTTTAATTCTACATGAATTTTCTAAGTATCTCTAACAGCAATCCAATCCCCTAAGAGTTAGTATAAAGCCAAATCACTTTAAGGAAACTAATCAGAAAAGACCACTGTGACAAGCCTGACAATAGACTCCTGAATGGTATTCACACCACAAAGTACCTCCCAGCCTTTCATCCACCTTAACTCAATGGGGTCCTCGCTTAAGCCAGCAGAGCTAAATGGAGACAGGAAGGGGATGCCTGCTGTTGAGCCCGCCAATGCACATGGAATCAGTGATTTTAAATATTGTTTGAAATATTGTTTAAAATTCTGCATTCTGTGAGATTTTAGACCTGAAAAAGCAAAATCCTGATTTTTCTAAACATCCAAAGGACTTTTAACAGGACTCTGACATGGCTCCCATCGGGTAGACAGGGCACACCAGTTTGCTGGCACTGTCCATACCCTGGGGGCCCCAGCTCCCAGAGCCAGAGTGACAAGCCCCTCCCTGCCCAGTCTGACTTGCTCATGGCCCATTATACGGGCTTATCTTTGTGATCTTTCCACCACAAATCAGAGCTCGTCGTGGGTTTTCAGGCCAACCATTCACACGTGTTTTATTCTTTTATTCTTCATTTTTCATAACAGCAATAGCACAGTGAGAGGGGAGAAGTTGAAAATACAGTTTATAATTTAGAAAGAACTAAATATTGGCACCTCGTTTTTTATTTAAAAAGAAAGGAAAGACAGCAGGGGCATCCTGAGGTCTAAAGCTCCAATGATCCCATAGTTGCCACATTTCGGAATCTTTCAGATATTGGAGCCAGTGGTCCAGAGCACGGGCCTGGGCCACGCTCACTGGGGTAGGATCAAAAGACTCTGAACTGACAATCAGCCTAAATGAATTGTACCACTGACTCCTGAGAAGTGTCACCAGCAATGACCCAAATGACTTATCATCGCACTTATGTCTGAGTAATTTCAGAAGGGGGCCATCTCTTTGTATCTGAGAAGAGCTAACCACTGCCGGCTGTCCAGCCGGAACGACCGGCAAGAGCACCAGTACCCACGCCTCATCTTCGGGCTTTCGGCTCAGCCCCTGCTGCATTACTCTTCAAGACGGTGATGGAGTGCCCTCAAAATAGAATCCAGAGGCCAGTTCCTTCCCACCCAGAGTCATCCCCCTACCTGTGGGGGCAACGCTACCACCATGGACTTAAAGAGGGCCAACAGCCTGGTCTCCAAATGGGAAATGTTCAGTCATTCATTAGCATTTGAAAATAGCAACAAGCCTTAAAAACAGGCCCAATGGTTACTCAATCATGAACTCGATATAAGCTGGATATATGAAGCACAATCCAAATATAAGATACAAAAAACTGTTCTGAAATTGTAGAAATGTAGTTTGTTTACACATTAGTCTACATCAATGGCAAATAAAAAACTGCAACTTTATGATTCCAGTCTGATTTAATTGTATCCTTTTGAATAAAGGAGGATCATTTAAATATTAATGGAAGCAAGTTTAACGAGGCATGGAGTTAAGACCACCTGCCTTCACACCCCACACCTGCCGCTTGATGGACATGTGGCTTCAAGAGGGGTACTAACCTCTCCATTCCTGTGTCCTCATCTCTCAAATGGGGATAATGAAAGTATCTGCTTCATGGGGGTTTAAAAAAAAAAAATCCACGGAAAGCACTTAGCACAGTGTCTGGCACCCTATCAATTTCCAGTAATGTTAGTCATTATTGTTCAACTTCAATATAAATGAATTCACAGATCTGGAAGGATGCCTTTGGAAAATGGCTTAGGACATGTGGTCACCTGAGTTCAGGCCGCGTGATGTCACTGGGCAGTCTCACGAATCATCAGAGCCCCTCGGTAACTCTGCTCGCCCACAAATCAGAAGGCTGCACTACATTAGCGGTTTTTAAAATTGTGCTCTTTCGAGAACTAGGTGCGGGATGAAGGATGGAAGAGGCTGCTCTTATCCATACCGTGCTGTACTTGCAGACAAGGTTTCTGTGGCTAAAACAAACCTGGAAACCACGGGACCACACGGTCCCTCAGATTCTCTCCAGCTATTATTTCCTATTATACAATGAAACAAATGAAACACGTAACAACAAGAGAGGATACTGGGCTTCACTGATGGAGAGAAGCATAAAAACACACTCAGGTATGTTGTTTATTACATTTACTGAGAAAAAGCATCTATTATTCTGGGTTTTGAACATCTACAGAATGTTTTTCTCTCTTTGGGTAGGGTCAACTGGCCCATTCCGGGTTAAGGGTCTTTTTATCTGGACATAGGTCATTTTTTAAAATTCCACATTCCTTTTAGCTCTGGTGTGGAGTTAAGACAGTATATATTCATATTTGTAAATGCATGTAAATGGCTGAAACCTCTCTCCCTCTGGGTTGGTGTCAAGGTCACGAGTCTCTTGGTACCATGTCTCTGTTGCTCAGACCAGCGTTCCGCTGCTAGCTCAGGACGCGGTCTTCAAAAGCACAGGACATGTCACCTGGCCCCCCCTTCCAGCAATGCAGACCCCCGCAGTTGACACTGTGACAAGCTGTAGGCTCTTCTTCCACATTTTTTTTTAGTAGACTTGGACAAAAATAAAAGAAGATCTTGGGAAATACCCTGAACTCTGCATCTTCTCTTCTCCTTACAACATATCTGAAGGAACGCAAGGCCCCACACTTACCACCACCACGCTCTTAGATGCGTCCAGGACGTGGATTACAGGCGCGCTGTATCTTGGAGCTATTTTAACCGCCGTGTGGGTTCTAAAAAGAGGGGTCGGGAAGAAAAACACATCCATCAGGGCTGACAGTTCCTCCACGACACGTGTTTGGAACCATTAGAGATAATGTGTTTCTACAGAGTGCTTTCCAAGGAAAGATTGTAAGGTACTTCAAATACTGAACTTCACATTTCCCTTGTAAAACAAGGGGACTTCCTCCTCTCCCCCACCCCATAAGATGGGGAGTCTAAGGGGAGAAGACATGGATTTGTTGGCTCACGCTACAAAAACAAAAATCTGTGACAAAATGCAGAAGACTGTCCTCAGCTCTCTGCCAACAGGGATGCGACCATGACCTTGCACTCATTAGCAGCCTGTCTGAACTGAGGGAGCTAAGCAGCCCGGGCAATTGCGCTTTGCTGCCATAAAAGTCAGGCTGAGTTCCTTCCTCCAAATGGGCTGGGAGAGCAGCCAGGGCCCCTGGGGCACCAGGCACCAGGCAGAGGACGCACACGCTAGCTCAGGACGCAGTCTTCGAAAAGTCCACCTCGGACTTGCAGTAAGGAACCTCAGACCCTGAATAAATTTGACACGAAGTAACACAGAGAGGCAAAAGTGGCAACAACATTCAGCCCCAAACCCCTACTGCCAGACTGGGAAACAGGAGCAGTGAGGAAGAAACACCCTTTAACCCTTGGAGGGGCCTAACTCACTGAAGTGTGCAGCAAGCTGCCCTCTGATCACTGAATCTCATAGCACAGGCTCTGCAGCGGCTAAAGTGAGACCCAGTCGCACACCCTCCCCGACAGTGGTTACACCAGGGCCCTGAAAGTGGGACCCGAGTGTGCACTTTGCCACAAGCGCATTTAAAAGGGCGGCTGCTGTGGCTCCCCCAGGACGGACTGTCCTTCCCGGTCTTTTCTCGCCCTATCTTGTCCCCCTAAGGTAGCAGCACTCTTCCCGGGGTCAGATGCTTTCCTGTTCTTCCCCCTCAACTAACATGCATTTTCCTGTGGAAAGATGTCCAGAATAAGCTACTACGTGGGGAGAAAACCAAAGTAACAGAACAGTCTGTTTAATACAACTCTGCTTTTTAAATAAACAAGTACTACCGCCCTGAACCTGCCCTCACCTGCCAACCTTGTATGTGTATTTAGAAAAAAACAGAGAGACACACATCAGATGTCAGCCCTGGTTACACGGAGGTTGGAGGTGGAATGGAAGGCAGGAAGGGAGAGACTAAATTTTACTTTCCATTCCTCTGAAGGGTTTGACATGTTCTAATAATAAGCGTGGATTACTGAGGTAATTTTTAACAACCAGGAGAATATTAAAGGCACAATATATGGGTGAGTGTGTTTTTAATAGGCTTCTCAGGGATGACTAAAAGTTCATTCCCAAGAAGACAGACAAGAGCCTGACATTTCACCTGTCCCCCCCTTTTTAAGATTTTATTTATTTATTTGACCGAGAGAGAGAGAGAGAGCGAGAGAGGGAACACAAGCGGGGGGGGTGGGAGAGGGAGAAGCAGACTTCCCGCAGAGCAGGGAGCCCGACGCGGGCCTCGATCCCAGGGCCCTGGGATCATGACCTGAGCCAAAGGCAGACGCTCAATGACTGAGCCCCCCAGGCACCCCTCACCTGTCCCCTTTGTACAGGTCTCTCCACACACGGACAGGAAGCAGAGGACTAAAGCCCAAAGTCACAGGCACTGAGCTCTACAACAGACGTGCAGGCCCAAGGTGCTGGGCACAGGAGGCTCTGCTGGACTGGGGGGTTGGGGCGTACAGCGGCAGAGGGAGTCAGACCCAACACCTCCACGGCCGTCCCAGGGTGTGCTGTTGGTGCTAACTGTGTGCACAAAGATTTGAAAGTATCCCTGGTATTCTACAAGGCAGAAGATTTTCAAACAGTGGGAACAGTTTTAAAGAAGAAACTGTTTCCAGCTTCTCAAGAGAACACAAGTGAGACTATGCTTTCTTCCTCTTCCTCAGGTGGTCAGCTCTTCGAACACGCAAATAGCCCTCAATATATATTCTGCATGAAGTTCCTCTGGGAAACATTAGGCCTGATGTGACTTGGCTACTTCTCTTAAAGGGAACCAGAGCAGTTTTAAATCTTAAAGTCAACACAATCAATATTCATTAAGCATCCAAGGATTCCCAGTGCAATTCTGGCCATTCTCTCATTGATGATCTTCTGGACAAGGACACCGGGAAGAAATGGATGGATCCCACTATTTAAAACCAGCAACAACAAATAAAAGCAAAGTGCTGTTTTCCAGCGTGCACACACACACACACACACACACACAACAAAGCTAAAGGAGCACAGCCATGAAATTTGAGCTGGCTCAGCCATCAAGAGCACTACTGGTTTCCTTATAAATTAGTATGACATTGAGTCTACTTTCTTCTAAGCTTCCATTTACGCATCTGTCTCCAGCGGGAAGCAGACTTCTTTCCGAAGCCTGAAAAGATGGAAAACACTGGAATCTCTCCTCCCCTCCTACAGACCAACAGCACAGGGCTGGGCCCTGAGGCTGAATCTCAGCTCCGTCTCTGCTGAGTCCCTCAGCAATGCTGGGGATTCAGTGAGTCGCCCCCCCATGGTTGCCCAACGGGCAGGACAGTGTTAACTTCAGAAGGTCTTTTTAAAAACTCTGAAAAAGAACAAGTTAATTCAAGAATTTTTTTTAATGCCTTATCCTTCCAGAATTAAAACGTTTTACATAAATGCAGCATGACCAAAAAAACCCTTAGAATTTGATGAGAAAAATGAGAGTCAGGGGAAATGAAGACGGGAGGCAATCAGCAGTGGGATCAGACGCAGAAGTCGGGTCCGTGAAATCCTCCCCCCGCACCTGAGCTCCAAGCTTCCCCATAGCCAACGCCACGAGGAAAACAATGCTAGTTATGCAATTCAGCATCTTACCTCCTAACAATTCATAAAAAAAACAAAAACATGGGGCATCTGGGTGGCTCAGTCATTAGGCGTCTGCCTTCGGCTCAGGTCATGATCCCGGAGTCCCAGGATCGAGCCCCGCATCGGCTCCCTGCTCAGCCGGAAGCCTGCTCCTCCCTCTCCCACTCCCCCTGCTTGTGTTCCTGCTCTCGCTCGCTCTCTCTCTGTCAAATAAATAAATAAAATCTTAAAAAAAAAAAACAAAAACAAAAACTCGGGAAATGACCTCTCTCTTCGAGCAATGTGACTTCCTTCTGAATTCTCCACTATTCACAAAAAAATAACTGAAAAAGACACTGTGAAGTTATGGGTTTTGAACCATTTAAAAATTGAGTGCTAACTACCAGACTTGTGCCTTTGAGAAGCTGTGCAGCTAACAGGGCCAGATTTCCATGCAAGTCATTTCTAGCTTGTGATACAAAACAATATGCATTACGGACGGAAGAATATTCAGTTTTCTATCCTCTCAGAGCTACAGGTTAAAAAGGGAACTCCAGGCATGTTTCCATGCACACATGACCCCAAGTCTGTAGAGCCCTTTCAACTCATCCCGGGATCCATCAATCAGCTGTAAGGCTCATTGCAAGTGTCCTGGGAATAGGGTTCTAATTCCATCATGCCACCATGGGCCACTGAGATCTGGAAAAGCCATGGACATGGTACAGCCCCTCATCTTCTTTTATGACAACTTGGAAATCCTGAGCTGCCATCTGCTCAAATAACAGTTCACAAAGGCAAAAAATGGAACACGGCTGCTCTCTCAACAGGTCTGCAGGAGGTAAGAGTAAGAGCTCCCAGAGGGCTTCTGAGATATCCCAACTCTCCTTGCCTTCTAGCAAAGCTGACTTTCCCAGGAGTAGAGGGCGTTCTTAGAGAGATGCAAAAAGCACTAACCGTAAAGGAAGAGACTGATAAATCAGACTTCCTGAAGATTAAAAACTTTGTTATCGAAAAACACAACTAAGACAGCAAAAGGCAAGCCATAATGGAAGAATCTATTTGCCATATATTTCTAATAAAGGGCTTGCATCCAATATAAATAAAGAATGCATACCAATCGGTAAGAAAAAAGGCAGAATACCGAATTAAAAAAAAATAGAAAGCAAACCCAAATGGTCAACATACACATGAAAAGGTAGTCAACATCATCAGTCAGCAAGAAAGACAAGTGAAAACCATACCAAGATACTATTAACATATGTACTGAAATGGATGAAATTGAAAAGGGTGTGGAGTAACTGAACTTTCGTAGTTGCTGGTGGGAGTGTAAATTAATACAATCACTTTGGAAAACTACCTAGCGACATCTAATGCCAATGATCGTACGCACAGGTCCCAGCAAGTTTGCTTCAGGGCAGAAATACGAACACAGCGGCATTCTGCCCAATAGCCCCAAACTGGAAAAACCCAATGTCCACCAACAGTAGCCTGGATAACTAAGCCACAGTATAGTATACAATTATACAATGGAATATTATATACACCACAGTGGAAAAACAACTACTATAACCACCAGTTTGGGCCTCACAGGCAGAACGGTGCACAAGATAAGCGGGACACAGAAGAACACATGCAACGGGATTCCATGTCTATGAAGTTGAAATGCAGGCAAACCCAACCTACGGTGATGGGAGACAGCACAGTGGTCATTTTGTTGTAAAGGATGACTAGGTGGGGGACCAGCCAAGCGCCCAGAGTGCCAATAACGTTCTATTTCTTTATCTAGAGGTGCTTAAGTAGGGGGTTCAGTTTTGTAAAAATTCATCGAGTTGTAGATCTCTGACTTGTGTACTTTTCTGTATGACCGTTGTATTTCAGGAAATGGGCTTCCTTAAAGAAGAGGGCTGGATTAAGCAAGACTGAGTGAGGCTTCACCCACTGTCACTACTTTAGAACGGAGTCAGAGTCGGGGAGTTTTACACCGAGGTTCTTAGAATCTAAGGAATCTATCCTGCAAGGGCTGTTCTAGCAGAACAATGGAAAAGAGAACGTGTAACTGGTGACTGGCTTTTATTTTCCAATTATTTTCCCAGAAACTCTAAGAGGCATGAAGAGAACAGCATGGAAAAAGGCGGAGTTCATACAGAAACAGAGCACTGGAGAGCTGAAGGAACTTTGTGAGGTCGTAGGACCTAGATTTCCACCTTTGGGGAGGATCACGTCACCAATTCCCAGACCAAGAGAACAGAAGTTTTGCAGGAGCACAGAGAGACAGTGGGTAACTTCTGACCTGCTTCTAACTTGATATGCCAGGTTCTAACTGTTAGGAGGCACGTGTGGCTAATTTTGCATATGGTATATCTTGGGAAGCTAGTTATGTCGCTTCCAAATGTTTTTTTAAAATCCTCTTTAATCTGGTGGCCCTTACTTGGTAAGAGATATAACAGAATGGACCATTTATAATGTTCCAATTTGCATAAGAGCAATACGTGGTTTCCTGACGTTGAACTTCTCAGTGTGGTGTCGTGCCTTATAAAATGGTTTATTTGGAAACCAACATCACATCTATTTATTCTGTTTTATAACCGTGATCTTAAAAGGTATTTCATCCTCACAACAGTCTGTAAATTCTGATCATTCTCTTTACTAAGCTGATGAATATTCACATTAAAATCATCAGTTACCCAAGACCCTGCTCACTGAAACCCCAGTTCTTGATGGGTGGTCATATCCCTAGAGAATAATCTGCCCCATATCCTAGTGGGTAAGTCCTGGGTGGAAAAACAAACCCAGTTTTCTAAGGTGAGCAACAATGGCCACATTACGGAGTCCTTCAAGTATGAAAAGCAGTTAGTGAATAAATGACACAGAACACTGTTACTACTTGTGAAAATGATGCTCTCAGATTATAAATGGTATGATGGTTCATTTTATGTGTCCATTTGGCCACACCATGGGATCTAGGTTTTGGTCATACACTCTAGATGTTTCTGTGAAGGTATTTTTTTAGATGTGATTTAACATTTAAATCAGTAGACTCTCGGTGAAGCAGATTACTCTTCCTAGTGTGGGTGGGCCTTGTCAAATCAGTTGAAGACCTTAAGAGAAGAGACTGAGGTGCCCCAAGGAAGAAGGAATCCCGCCTCCAGACAGCCTTTGGAACCAAGACTGCAACAT
Organism: Neomonachus schauinslandi; assembly: GCF_002201575.2. NCBI lineage: Eukaryota > Metazoa > Chordata > Mammalia > Carnivora > Phocidae > Neomonachus > Neomonachus schauinslandi. Next base: position 80,429,054 of record NC_058408.1, read on the forward strand.
CAACTCCTGCCTGGTCTCCAGCCTGCTGACCTTCCCTGCAGATTTCAGTCTTACCAGACCCAAAAATGGCATGGTCCAACTCCTTAAAATAAACCTCTCTGTATACATAATATATAATATATATTAAGAATATAATATAGAGTAATATATATAACATACATAAAGTAAATATATACATATACATCCTATTGATTCTGTTTCTCTGGAAAACTTGGTTAATACGACTGGCTTAATGTACAGTTGTTTCTAGTGTGAAAGGAACTTTGGAATATCTTTGGACTCTACTGTATTCTTGTATTAGAAAAAAAATAAACTGCGTGCTAGTAGGATCATCAAGTTCAATGTTCCACCTGGGCATTATTCCCTGCCAAAGTAAATAACACGGGGCATAAGGAACATGTCAGAAAAAGTCTAACAGTACCCATAAATTAACATATTTCTCACCAAATATCATTATGATCAGAACGCCAGGAAAAATCTGACAAACTGAATAATGTCATGGGACCAACTTATAACTTTCTCCTCCTTAAACTGCTTAACTGAAAGTTTCTCAAAAGGTTCCCCCTTTCAAAAACAACTTCCCAAGGTGATCCTTTGGTTCATTCTTGCTAGCTTGGCCTCCTGCCTCAACTATTACAAAGCTGGAGTTTCTTCAAGGGAACCTGTAATTACTCAATCAGACACCTGCTTCCAGACAGAGAATGGGCTAAAGTTAAAGCAACGTCTTTGTGCCAAAAGATATACCTTTCTCCACTTGGTCTGATTTCAAGAGGAGTGTTTATCAGAAATCTCAGGAACTGAATGGGAGGTGAGGGGATTAAGGAAAAGACAATGACAAGCCAAAGGAATCCAAAAAAAGGCAAAGGGTGGGGAGATCACAAAGGAGTTTCCTAGACCATGCTCCAAAAGCACACTGGCTCTTGTCCAAGGGAAGGCTGAACGCTCATGGGCTTATACAGAAGGAGCCAACGCACTAAGCATAAAAAAACCAAACCAACAAACAAACCCCCCTCCCCAAAACCCCACAGGTTTTATCACTGTTTTTAAACACTGGCATTTAGATGAATTTAAAGGAAAGCAAAAAGCTCATTAGCATGACTTACCTGGATGTGGTTGCTCCTCCAATCAACAGTGGAATCTTTATAGCCAATCTCTCCATTTCTTTGGCAACAAAAATCATTTCATCCAGGGAAGGAGTGATGAGTCCTGATAGGCCAATTATATCTATTATTTCAAAAAGGAAAAAAGGACAGTGAGGAGGAGGATGAGAGAAAACACAGAAAAGTATGCAAGACTCATTTTAAAACCTTTGTAATAAAGACCAGAAGACCTTAAATGAATTCCCAACTTCTAATTATAAGACATCTTTTCTGGGGAGTTTCAATTTATTTGTTTGCTTTTGGTAGTAAATACGATTTGTAGCTTCAAGTTGCAATAATGTGCTTGCCACAGTTTGGGGAAGCCATGCAAATAAAATGCACTGTTTAGGAATTCCCAGACTTAAATGCGTCACAGTGTCTCAAGAAACATAAAAACGATGATACACAGAGGAAAATCTGATACGACCCTGTAATAATCCTGTTCCCATTCCCCATCTTCCCAGCTGGGAGGAGTTTCACCGGTCCCTATTCACCAATCCAAACCGCACTATAAACGACAGTGAAAGCCCCCCACGCAGGAACTGGCCCCTAATTGCCTGAGTGCCCCACTGGTCCCACGCGGGCTGGGGCATCACCGGTTACCAACAGACACACCCTGCTGGTGAGGACATCCAGTGGAAAGCCCAGAAGCACAGGTGGACCGTACCTGCTTTGTGGTCAAGAGCAGCTTTCAGGATCTTGTCACAGGGAGTCATGACTCCTAAATCAATAACTCTGGGGGACAGAAAGGAGATGTGAGGAAATTAATGAGAACCCATCAGAGACAAAGCCGAGATGAACATTTTTACTCAGCCACCAAACACTCCTCTAATGTCAACTGGAGTCACAGGGACATGCTCACTAAGCACCGACAATCATCACAACTACAATGACCACTTACGAAGTACTTACCACATATGCCAGGTGCTATGCTAAGATTTTTAAAGCAGCTTTATTGATACAGAATTCACACAGCATAAAATTCACCCATTCCAAAAATACGATTCAATCATTTTTGTCATGTGGCATTATTATTTTTTTTAAGCTCTGGTAAAATATGTAAAATATCGTTTGCCCTGTTACCCAATAAGTTTACCCAGAGGCACAAATTACAGTCAGTCCCGATGTTGTACAACCATCACCACTATTTTCAATGCCCTGTCGTCATCCCAAATATAAACTTGGATCATTCAGTAACAATTTCCCATTCCCCCCGTCGTCAAGATGGAGAAAGGACCCACCATGCCAGTCATTTTTACAATTTAAGTTTATCATGAGTATGCATTTCACAGCATGCACTTTCACTTCTTTTACAATGTCATTAAAATAGGCAAAATATTTTTTTTTCTTTTTTAAAGATTTAATTTATTTGACAGAGAGAGAGAGAGAGAGACAGCGAGAGCAGGAACACAAGCAGGGGGAGTGGGAGAGGGAGAAGCAGGCTTCCCACTGAGCAGGGAGCCCGATACGGGACTCGATCCCAGGACCCTGAGATCATAACCTGAGCCGAAGGCAGACAGACGCTTAACGACTGAGCCACCCAGGCGCAAAATAATTTTAGATAAAAAAAAAAAAAAAATCAATGCTACGAACTACTACTTGACACAGTATCATCTGGTAACAGTGGATGCCGGGCAGGAAGGAGTTTGCTTCTTGCTATATACATTTTATACTGACTTTTCAGCTTGCTCCCATATCACTTAAAAATTTTTTAAAAAATAAACTAGCACATACAGACTCCTCAGTAAAAAACCAAGACAATTTCAAATCAATAATAACTATACTCAGGGTGTTAGCACTAACCTGGTAGAGGAAATGCTGCAGATTTTAATGCTGTGGTGCCACAGGGTATAACAAGAGTCAGAGGACACCACCCTCTTTTTTTTTTTTTTAGCATATTGAAAAGTCTGGTAATTGGATTTTTTGCTAAACTATGACTAAATATAGACTGTTGCATATAAAACTAAGCAAAATAGTATATTGCCTTTATTTTTTTAATTTAAATTCAATTAATTAGTATATTGTCTTTAAATCAAGACAAAAAGGCATACATTTCAAAGCTGACTGTATTCAACATTGTATATGTATTTTTAAAATTCAACTAAAAATCGCCAGTATGATAGTAAGAATCAACTTGCTCTCGTGTCTTTTTCTTGTTTTAAGCAATGTCTCTTTCAGGAACATCTTTGCATGCTTGCTTGGTTTGAGGACAGTAAGGAGACCTTGTGACTGAACAGAATAGGGGAGAGGAAATTGGAGGCAGAGAGGTCGGGGGGAGGAGGGGGCATCTTAAGGGCCACAACTAGTTCAATTTTCAAAATACTAAGTTTGAGATTTCTTTCTTTCTTTCTTTTTTAAGAGAGAGAGCAATTGAGGATGCGGGGGTGGCAGAGGGAGAGAATTTTAAGCAGGCTCCCCTCCCAGTGCAGAGCCCAATGTGGGGCTCGATCTCATGACCCTGAGACTATGACCTGAGCCAAAGTCAAGAGTTGGACACTCAGTCGACTGAGCCACCCAGGCACCCCCTAAATTTGACATTTCTTTAGTTATCCAAATGGAACTTGAAGCATGCCAGGAGGGCGATACCTCAGCTGAATTTTCAAAGAAAAAGTAGGTATCAGCTAGATGCAGGAAAAAAGAGGGCAGGCCAGGAAGAGACGAGCACTAAAGGTCCAGAATGAGGAACCAGGTGGCCCTGGGGAACTTCAGCTGAAGGAAGGACCTGAAGCCTGGAGGGGAGGGGTGGGTTACAAACCCAGCCCTGCCTTCCGCAGCTCCCGCCCTACTTCCCACCGCCCCCTTGCCGTTGTCCCTCATCTTCACCGCCATGTCCTGTTTCCCCTACACCTCCATTCTCCATTCCCCCATGTTTTCCCTTGGTTTCCCTTCTCCACCTGGAGCTCTATGCCCCATGTCCACAGGCCTCTTCTTATACACAGTCTTGTATTATGCCACGTGAGAGATTAAAGAGAATAAAAATTAATGTTATGGGGGCGCCTGGGTGGCTCAGTCGTTAAGCGTCTGCCTTCGGCTCGGGTCATGATCCCAGGGTCCTGGGATCGAGCCCCACATCGGGCTCCCTGCTCAGCGGGAGGCCTGCTTCTCCCTCTCCCAATCCCCCTGTTTGTGTTCCCTCTCTTGCTGTGTATCTGTCTGTCAAATAAATGAATAAAATCTTTAAAAAAAAAATTAATGTTATGGGAAAATGGTGATTTTAAAATCATCTTTCTAAAGTGCTTATAACAGCTATAAACGCAAGCAATAATTTGGGCTTCTAATTCAGAAAAAAATGTAAGCTGCACTCGCTGCTTTAGCAAAGGCATCCAATACTACCTAAGAATACATACAATTTAAAAAGTACTGTAATAGATAAAGTCCCTTGTACTCTCTGGAAGAATTAAAAAGGAAACTCAGAGCCATGCATCTGCATTCATTCAGGGTGCCTCCTATCTGCTGCAGTCTCCAGAAGTGAACTGAACAAAGACAGAATTTCCTTTCTGATCTTGCAATTCACAGGTGCTACCACCAGATGGCAGTACCCTACTACTCTGCAGTCCCCGTGGCCTGTTTCCAATCTGAGGTTAAGCAGAGCTAAGAGGGTCTGTTTCAATTTCTCCTTTAAAAAAAAATAAATTCTGGAAAGTCTCCCTTTCAAATATAGTAAGCTGGGCAGACAAACTGAATAGCTATTTTTCCAAAGAAGACCTATAAAAGACCAACATGTATATGAGAAGATGCTGAGCATCACTAAGCATCAGGGAAATGCCAATCAAACCCATAATGAGATATCACCTCAAACCTGTTAAAATGGCTGTTTTCAAAAAGACAAGTGGTAACAAGTGTTGGCCAAGACGTGGAGAAAATGTTCTCACCACAAAAAGGAAATGATAATTATGTGAAGGGATGGTGGTGTTAGCTAACACTATGGTGGTAATCATATTGCAATATGGAACTGTATCAAATCAATACGTTGTACACCTTAAACTTACAAAATGTTACAGGTCAATTATATCTCAGTTAAGCTGAAAAGCCATGTAACACACACACCCATACACACACATACTCATATACACACATCAGGTTGAAAGCCTATGAATAATCATCAAGTGAGCATGTGTGGTCAGAACAGGGTGGATTAGTATGCCCTTGACCTAGTATAGTTGAACACTCTACCATTATTCTGTTCATTCATAACTCTTTGCTGCTTAATTTTTACTTATACTCCACAGGTAGATTAGCAAGCACTGGTTAAAATATAAACAGGCCTCTGTTATTACATTTCTCCAGATCCATATTTTTAAAGTACTAGATATAGGATATCTAATTTTAAATTTTCTTTTGACATGTCCTACTTTTTCTTACATAATTAAACACTGTGCATTACCTGTTAAGTGGGAAAAATCCACATTTTCTATGTAATAATTAGTAAGGAATGTATCTAAAATCCATTTTCATGTACTATCTGATCAAAAATCAAATTACATAAGAGGAATTTAACTAGAATATCAACATTAAACAGTACAGTTAAAGTTGCTTAACTTTATAACTAGAATCAATACTGGAAGATAAACTGACAGAGCACAGGGTCCTGACTTTTGGAACCAGAAGCCCTGGGCATATGGCCTGCCTCTTGCTGTCTGTGTGACCATGAAGAAACCGCTTAACCTCTCGAAGCCTCAGTTTCCTTGTGAGAAAGTGAGAAAGACAGTAATTGAAGCAGGCAGAGCAGGATTAAAACCATAAAAAGAAAGGAAGGATGAAAGAAAAGAAAGGAAAAGAAAAACATCAGGAAAAGAAGACAGAAAAAAATCAGTGCTATGAAAGCACTATCTAATTTGTGAAGTGGTAAACTAATGTTAGGTATTAGTAGACTCTCAGTGGATACATCCCTGAGGTCTATTCAAATTCTCAAATTTATATATTCTATTATAACATAGAATCTAATGCGTCATCCCCATAAAAATGTTCTCTGTCTAGACAGGACTATCGTCTTTAGTCCCCTTTACTTCCTTTTCCTTCACAAAGAAGGAAGTGCTTTCCCTTTTATTAGATTTTCTGCATCAATGACAAACAGCCAGGAACTAGAAAGTTGTATTAGGATTTGGTACCAGATGGTTTGTTAGACTTACTCACTAGCTGGGTGGTTCACCCCAAATCTAGCCTAGAAACCTGATGCTCAGCAAAAGTACATGTTTAACTACATAAGGTAGATTTTCGGGGCACTTGTCTACTAGCTGACGCCATAAAATTAAACTGACCAGGTGGCCACGTGTTAAGAGACACAAGACCCAAAAGGGTGTCTGACAGGATAGAAAATGTTTGCACATTCACTTATATTTTTATAAAAGGAATAATTACAGATTCACTGGAGAAGATACTCCTCCAGTTAGACTTATGAGCAAAGATAAGCAGACTTTCAATGCACAAGACAAAGGACTAGATGTGCTAGAGGAAAGCCTTGGGTTTAATAAGCAGGCTTTCACAAATGCTGACATTCTGCACTAGGAGCACCCTGGAGAAATGCCACAGTTCTCCCTGGCCTCTTACAATGTCTCTACTGGAGGAAAAAACATTCCTAGTGCGACTCTCTTGGCTACTTATCCATTTTTCAAAATAAAAAATTATAAACACTTGACAATTATATCTCAAGAATTGCTTTAGGAAGTTTACCTACAAACTGCTTTTTTCAACAGTTTCTGTTCCATGATCACGGTTGACTATGTAACCTGGCTATTTAGTAAACAATAAATTCCTTGAATTCTTGAGAAACGCCAACTAAACCATTTCTGGTGTCATTAGTACAATGTGTGGTGTATAGGAAATGATCTATAAACATTTACGAGCTGAATTCAATTTTAACTAATTACAATGAATGCCAACAGAAGCCAACAACATGGGACTTGAAAAGGTGAGACAAGAGCGGAGATGTCTTATAGATTTCAGGAAGCAAACACCTTATCCAAATACTTATTCTACTGGGGAAATCTCATTACAACCACCTCCGCAGTATCTCCAATATATTTATCATTTAAAAAATAATGAATGCATTCCAAGAACAATATTCATTTCCAAGGACAAGAAGGAAGTGCTAAGTGTTCTGACAGTGAGTAGGCAGCAAACAGAAACACCAGTGAAGACAGAGGCAGAAAGGTGCCATCCTGACGCGGCTCCTCCATCTGGAGCCTCCCTGAGTGCTTCCTGGTTGCACTGAATTGCCTGGAAGGCAGAGATGGTTAACCAAGATGAGAGAGGGAGGGGATCAACGGGGAATTGTCACAGGACAGCAGGAGTCACCTGTGAGGGGCTCCCTACTTCACAGAGAAAACAGCACATTGGAAAGAAGTCCATGACTCAAAGGGACTGGTGGTTGGACATGGACCAGAGAAGGCATTAGTTATATTAGGCTTCTGATCATAAAGAATATGTTGAAATCTGGGCAAAATGTACACTTACGGTCATCAGCTCTCACATGGAAATAACTGAGGGCTGAATATTCACTCTAATGAGATATGTCAGCCAGAGATTTTACTTCTATACAACATTTCAAAATCTAGCTTCATTGTTTCCAAGAGGGATGCATGGTCCTGTTCTAAGCAGGGGAAAGAGAGAATTGTACAGTCAAAGCCTTCTTACAACACCCCATTTAGCCAAAGTCTTATAAGATCTCAGTTCTAAAACATGGCAATTTATTGAGAAGAAAAACAGAATATGCCCCATGCCACTGGCTATGGGCAGGAGCCCAGTGTTCTAGTTATTAGAGCCTAGGCCCAAGGTCAATTCTCAAGAAGCCTCTGGTTGTTCTGACCCTGCTGGAATAGCTTTTACTGTTCTTTTTGTCCTTACCACACAGATCACGGATTAATTACTAACTTACTTCATTTGAAAAGGTGTATTCAATGTAGAGAATGTACAAAACAGAGTCAGGAAACAAATGAAAAATCATCTACAATATCCATGGCCATACCCTCCCCCTCCTGACCAATAAAGAATCATCCTGTTAATGCTTTTATTTTTAAATAAGAAAGGGGTTGAAAGAGGTGAGTCTTAACTTACCTGAAATTATTGCAGCCAAGGACCACGCCAACTATGTTCTTGCCTATGTCGTGCACGTCGCCCTTCACGGTAGCCAACACAATGGTGCCCTGGTAAGGATCCTGGGGAGTAAGCCATGCAGCTGAGCATTGCTGTGCTCACTTAGAGGAGATCACGTAATTCCCTAGAGCCAGACAGGTGTTGCCACAGAAAGCACTTTCACAAAACCAAGGCAACCTCAAAAGCAGACCTAGAACCCACATCACGTGCTCTGCCAGTAGAAAGCTGTAAGCCCGAGCTGTCTGAAGGAGGCCTGCCTCGTTGGTCAGCCCAAGAAGCTTCAACCGGGGGTTCCATCACCTCAAAGAACAGGTTAAGGTCAACTACAAAAAGGTCCCATAGCTGAAGAACATATCCTTAACTCCAAAAACGCTGTCTGACGAATATTTATTGTGAGCAGTAAGGGAGGAGGAGGGACCAGAGGGAGAAGCTGGAGAGTGCATACGGCCCATCGGAACCCGAATCACCATCTCAACGGCCCACTGCAGGGGCATTTCATTATATTTTGTTTCTTTAATACCATCGTGCTATGCACTGTGGGCACCCCTTCTCCCAAATATGTAACTAAATGAATGAATAAATCATTTTTTAAAAAGAGAAAAGAAAAGGGCATGCAAGGCAAGTGGGATTCTACATCTGTCGGAGCCATTGACAAACTCACATCAATATAAGAATTCAGAATCCCACAGGCCAAAGCCGGCTGAGCGTCACAGGGCGCTAAACAAGGTCAAAGCTTAATGATTTACTCTGGTGGTGCAGCCAACAGGAGTTAAATTGGATCCAGAAGCAGTGCTGGAACGTTACCAGGGTACAGAGACGATCAGTGAAGAGGTTTTCCAAAGCCAAACATCACTCAGTTACCTCAAGGGCAGGGACCAAGTTCTGTAGCTACAGTGTGGAGCACCGTGCTGGGCACATAGTAGGAGCTCTGTTAAATGGTCAGCAGATGAATGAACGAACTGGTTTTGATTTGAAATCATGGGCTCTATCTGAAAAACTACGTTCATATTAAAAATTCACAAAGCCACACTCAAAGGAAAAGCCCAGGGTATTCTGAGACTGGGTCAAAGAGATCGTTGCCCCATTTTATCTTCAATGAGAAGCACAGCCAAGCCCCATGGTCCCTACCCCACCCCAGTAAGTCTTTGAGGCCAATTGCTCACAGGGCTTAGCGGCCTGGACAAAATGACTTGCCTCTTCTTCTTCTATGCCAGCATGCATTTTATTTTCTTCTCTTTCTTTTTCCATGAAGGGAATAAGGTGGCCAACAGCCTTCTTCATGACTCGAGCTGACTTTATAACCTAGGAAAAACACATGGAGTCAGGCGTCTTTACCTGATCCTGAATGGTTGCTGATGGCCACTTGTGAATTTCAGCCTAAATCAAGAATGCAAGCTTTGACCACTGGAGTCCACTTTTGACCGCAGACTGGATAAGGAACAAGTTCCTTGTGGGGAAAGATGATGAACAAGGCATAGCAGAAGGAAAACAAGGCTAGGACCCGCATGCTGTGATTTCTGTCTTCCAAACTTCTGCACGGTATTTTTTCCTCAGCCTAGAAGGCTGTCTATCACTTCTCCAGGTTCTAGGCATCCTTTTCCAGCATGAGCCTTAATTATAAGTGAATTGTAATGCTGGGGATCAAGAAGAGAAGGCTGAGAAAGGGCTCATGCTTAAGCAAGAACAGGGCCTTTTACAAAATTCATCAATGTGTCCTAAAATTCATGGGTGGAAGTATGATGGGAAACAGGATATTTGCTCAGTCTCCAAGTTTCTCCCTACAAGTAAATTCACAGCGCAGAAAACCTAGCAGACACCATTAACCAAATGAGCAGAGTTCATATAACCATTAATGAGACCCAGCAACATTCTGGAAATCCTGATAAGATCCACTGTGAGGGGCACAGCAACGCTCTTATTCTTGCTGAAGAATGAGCAAACATCAGACAAACTCAAACTGAGGAACAGTCTACATAATAACTGTACTGTACTGAGGAAGGTAGGATAAAAAAGCAGTGTGGGATCTTGGAATAAAAAGAAAACAGTAGTGGAAAAACTGGTGAAATCTGAATGAGGTCCTTCTTTAACAGCGTTACGTTGATGTTAATTTCTGGGTTCTGCTAACTGCGCGAGGGTCAAGTAAAAACGCTAACATGAGTGGAAGAAGTTGGGGGAGGGATACAAGACATTTTTCAAACTACATTGCAAAATGTCTAATGTTTACTCAAAAATGCAAAGTGAAAAATAAGTCAGCACCATGAAGAACCAAGACCAAGGAACTGTCACAGGTTGGAGGAGATTAAGAGGACAGGACAACGAAACGTTCCTTAGCTCAAGTTAGCTAGAGTTTCACTGGTGCATGTGTTAAAACTCATCAAACTGCATCCTCTAAATATGTGCACTTCGTTGTATGTTAATTATAAAACAATAAAGCTGTTTAAAAAAGGGGGTAAATATTATAAAGGAAATGGGCAATGAATTGAATACAGAATGAGTAATAAAAAAAAACAGAAACAAAAACAGGGCCTTTAAGTTTTGTGTAATGCCTCGCAGCCCTAACCGTGATGGCTCAACACAAGTTTGTTCACTGATATGGTCAACAGCTTCTATAAATCAAAATGAGAGTTCTGGCTTTCTTGAAAGTTACAATGTAATGTATATCACTATTTTAAATGGGAATGATTTGTTCAAAATACACATCCTTAAAGATGAATACTTGCTGGCAAATCAAACACGAATGCTATGAATTTTACATTCATCTTGGGTTTTATTGTAACTTGGGGGAAGAGCAGATGGGTGTTGGGAGTAAGAGATGGGACACAGATCCAAACATGGAGATCAGAATGCTAACAGTTTCCATTGACCTCTAACCTGCCCCTCACCCTAAAGATGGACCTTCCAGACACTACTCTTGAACACATTTAGGGAAAGAATGACCCGATCTCAAATGTCCACAAGCTCTTATCAAAACCAAAACCTGAGAAATATACCCGAACTTACTATTTATTAAAAGACAAAGTCTTTTTCTTCCGGTTGTAAAAACTACCCCTGTCCGCTTTCCCCATCTTTTGCCAACCTGAGGTAGAAACATTTTTCCAGCTCCAAAAAGGTCACCGACAACTTTCATGCCGTTCATCAGAGGCCCTTCAATTATATTCAGAGGCCGGGGATATTTTTCCTGGTTTAACCTGGCTTCCTCAGTGTCCTCAATAATATATTTTTCAATACCCTATTAAAAAAAAAAAAAATTAGGGAAAAAAAAATCACATTAAAAATTGGCTTAAGTCCAAATACCCAATAAAGAATGAATCATGGAAATGCTTAAGAGTTCAGGTTTTGGAATCAGATTGCATGGGTTCAAATCCTGACTCCTATCACTAATCTTAGCAATTTACCAAGCCTCAGTTTCCTAAATTAAATTGTCATATAGCACCTGCCTCAGGTGGTTATTTTGAGGATTAAATGAAATACCCTATGTAAAGTGCTTAGCCGACTGGACTGACACAATGTAAGTACTCAGTAAAAGTGAGTTCCTAGTGAGAGAAGAAATACTAGTAAGTAAAGTTCAAATTCATCATAAAATACACTTTGCATCCTAGTGGTTCAGCAGAGTATCCATTACTAAAGATCTCCTGTGAAATCAGCATGTTTTGTCCCTATGAAGCTCTGGGGCTGGGGGAGGAATGACAATGGGCAGGACCCTGAGGTGAAGTTCAAATCCATGAAGCTTCCGCAGGCTTCTCCAGCCGTCACTGATCAAGCCCTAATCCTCCGTGTCCACAGTTTGAGGTCCCTTGGATGTAGCTGACTGATTGTACAACTTCAAATATGCGAATCTCAAAAGCTTCAAGAAGTTAAAAGTTAAATTTGAGAGCCAAAAAAACCCCTGAAATTCTCCAGACCACAATGAGGACAATGAAGCCAAGAGATTATGTTGTCTAAAATTCCAATTATCAGGATGCCTACGTGGCTTAGTCGGCTAAGTGTCTGCCTTTGGCTCAGGTCATGATCCCAGGGTCCTGGGATCGAGTCCCGCATCAGCCTCCCTGTTCAGCAGGGAGTCTGCTTCTCCCTCTCCCTCTGCCGCTCCCCCTCATTGCGCTCACTCTCTCTCACTCTGACAAATAAATAAATAAATAAAATCTTAAAAAAAAATTCCAATTATCAGCAGAAGAGCCCAGACTTGCCTGTTGATCAAAAGACAGCAATTTGGTCTAGGAGAGTGTTTCTCAACCCTGGCACCACGGACATTCTGGGCTGAACGACTGTCATGTGGAGCCTATCCTGTGCACTATGGGATGTCCACAGCATCCCTGGCCACTGGATGCCAGGAACACCTCCCACCCCCTATTGTGACAACCAAAAATATCTCCAGACTGAGCCAACGGTCCTGGAGGTGGTTGGTGGGGGGGGGCACACTCCCTCGGGGCTGGTCTAGGGACTCTCCCCTCCAGCCGTCCATTTCATGCTCACTCCAGGCTCCTACAACTCACCTTCACCAGGGCGTACTCCAGGCGTTCTTCGATGGGGCCATTCCTCCACTCATCAGTCTGGATGACTTTCTTCCCTCCTTTGCCATAAGTCTGAGTTGAAATTAGGACAGACAGATGAGTATAACAGGCCCTCCTTGAACTACGTAGGAGCAAAAAACTGTGCCTCATTCTTCTCATATACTACCAGCGCTTAGCTGAGTATCCAGCATGAATTAAGGTCTCAATAAATGTTTGCAGGAAGAAGAGATAAGGAGAGGTCTTTCAGGATTTGATCCTGTAGCAGAAGGACACAGTGAGGCCCCATTCTTCCTTTCCTACAAGGTAACAATTTCAAACGAAGGATTTCCAGGGCAGTAAGAGAAGCTCTTCCCCACATGTGAGGGGCCTCCAGAGCCCTCCACAAGGAGCATCATTACCCACAAATATATGCAGAGAGCTGATGGGTGGAGTCAGCATCCGGGAGGTGGGCATGCCAAGAGCCACAGGACATGGCCTACGCCCTCCAGGCCTTGGCCACATCCTAGGGGAGGCAGAGAGGGCAAGCCACCAGAGAAAGCACATGCCGGGGTCTGAATGAGCAGATAATACAGACAACTGCGTGATACAAACTAGACCGGGAACTTTGAGCAACGAGTCATCATCACAAACCAGGGTGGAGAGAGACCTCGAAGAAATGGATGGATTCAGCAAAGGGACAAAAAGTGCCATGATCGTGGCCCATCAGGTGAACTGCATGACCTTATTATCTGTTTTCTCCACATCAACTGGTGGCATCACTCGCCCCAACCAAAAATCTACAGAACATTCTTTAATATTCATTCCTCTCGTTCGGTCACTCCCCGAGTCCTAATGACTACACCTCCTCTAAACTTCTTCCTGCCCCGTTTCCACATTTTCATGGTCCAAGCCACTAGCTGGTCTCTGCAGCCCAGAATCTGCCCAGTCTACAGTATATCTTCTGCACTGTAACCAGAGGGGCCTTCCCAAACTGCAAATCTCATCAAACCACCCCACATGACAAAAGTCATCATAAGTGTCCCATTCCTCCCAGGACAGAGTAGCTTCCATGCCAAGCACTCCTTTTCAAGGCTGCTCTCTGTGCCATGCAATGCCCCCACCTGGCTTTCTCCGATTGCTTCATCTTCTGCCTTGCCCAGCAAGCTCAGCTACCCCAAACATTTCAGTTCCTCACACTCTCTGTCATCTCTTTCACCTCTGGGCCTCCACATTCATTCGCGTGACACACATCTATTCAGCACCTACCCTCATGCCGGTCCCCGGCTAGACGTAAATTCCCCGCCCTGGCAGGGACCACCAGCCCTGCACTCCAACGCCAGAGCCCAGCCTGGCTAAGTCCCATTTAGCTTTCATGTCTGCCCTGACCCGCGCCTCCTGGGAAGCCTGCCCGGACCACCTCTACCTTTGGGATCAGGGGCCCTCCTGTGCGTTCTCACAGCTTCCTGCACTTGCCCTATCCCAGCACCAACCCGACTGGGTTACAACTGCCTCTTGCATTTTCGTACACCTCATTCAACCGTAGGCCCTGGAGGGGCCCATCTCTCTTACTGGTTAGATCCTCTATGCTCAGTGAAGTGCACAGCACAGAACAAGAGCTCAGTAAATATTAGCTGAGTGATTTAATGCTGAACAAAACCAGATTTTCTGGAGCCACATTTATGCAGGATAGTAGAGGACAAGCCACAGAGCACCAGAAATCCATGCTATCGAGTTTGGATTTAACCTTCCAGGCAGTTGGGGCGGGGGGAGGCGGTGAGAGCAGGACCAAATTCAAAATTCTGAAGCTGCTGGGGTGCCTGGGTGGCTCAGTCGTTGGGCGTCTGCCTTTAGCTCAGGTCATGATCCCAGGGTCCTGGGATTGAGCCCCGCATTGGGCTCCCTGCTCGGCGGGAAGCCTGCTTCTCCCTCTCCCACTCCCTCTGCTTGTGTTCCCTCTCTTGCTGTCTCTCCCTCTGTCAAATAAATAAATAAAATCTTAAAAAAAAAATTCTGAAGCTGCAGAATAGCAAAGCAGTATTTTTAAAAGCACTTCAGAAGGGGGAAGAGAATTTAAAAGTCCGTGATCAAGGCCTGGACGACAGCGGTGGTGACAGGAAGGAAAGAAGACAAGCATAAAGACATTACGTAACGGACAACATGTTAGAAGAGAGGGAAGGAAGGACCCAGGGAGAGCCCCCAGAACCGCAGGGCTGGGGTGCTAACGGCAAGACTGATGGCACAAGGGCTTCCTCCCCTACCAGAAAAACTAAAGATGGTGACTCCAAAAGAATGATTGGCAGCATTATTGCCAGTAGCCAGGCACAGAAGCGACCTAAATGTGCATGGGTGGATGAACAGACACACAAAATGTGGCATAGATACACACAAGGTAATACTATTCGGCCATAAAGAAGGAGAAAAACCCAGACTTGTGTGGCACTGCCAAAAGAAAACCAAAAAGAGAAGAGAAAAGGAAGTCCTTCTGAAGCTCACAATCCTCTCACTTGATACGTGTGATGCACCATTTGCTCTGTTAGCCATGGCATCAGGCAATTCCTGCGGGTGGGACAGAGTCTGAGGAGTGAAAACAGGACAGGGTTCCTAACACTCTTGGAGAAAGGACCTGGCGTGTTCACAGAAAGATCCCACAGAGCGCAGCGCCGTGGGGCGGGGAGCGGTCAGGACCTATGTGACGATGAACAGTGGCTACTGAGGATCCGGGGAAGGCCAACGAAGATTTCACCCGAGTGTCGGAGGCCGCAATGAATGAAAACTACCCCATCTGATGACTGTGCTTCAGAAAATCAAAACTTAAAACAAAGGGCACATTTGAAAGCTGCTATTTCAGGAGTACAACATGGCATGCTGAGCCCACCTTGCTTTCCAACTAGTTATTCAAGAGAACCCTCCCCACAATCTAAGTGCAAAATCCGCACAAGTGGGACCACACACCAGCCACGCTGTGGATGCTCATCAAACACGAGGTTACCAAGCAAACCGACCAACGGTCATGTCCATCTGGTTATCCGTGTCTCTGTCGCTACTACTCTAGAGTAGATCCCGAGTCAGAGGCTCCCCATGGGATCTGTGCTTTGTTTCTGACAAACAAAAAAGCTGGACAGGCATCAAAGGGAGTAAACTGCTCGAGAGGAAGACAAAGAAGAACATGACCTCCAGTGGCAATGAGGAAGATGAAGGCCAGACCAAGAATCCAATAACTTTTTTCCCAGAAAAGCATCAAAAATATTCTCACAACCCAAGGTCATTCAGGAGCCACTGTATTCAGAGCAGAGATCCTTCCAGGCCAAAGGGGTCATGACCTCTATTAGGGTACCGCTTAATAAAGAAACTCCATGGGAAAAAAAGGAAAGAAAGAAACTCCATGGAAATCATACGGTACCATGATACCTGGAACTTTTTATTACCAAAAATAATTTACTTACCACAGGTCAGCCTGCGCCAAATTTAAGTAATTATTTTTCAATAAACCCATTAACTCCCCCAAAGTGGGATTAGAGAGCTTAGCAAGATCAGAAAAAAGACTCTTTCCACCTTTTAAGATTTTATTTGAGAGAGAGAGAGACAGAGAGAGAACAAGCAAGCAGAGGGGCAGAGGGAGAGGGAGAAGCAGACTCTCCGCTGAGCAGGGAGCCCGACGTGGGGCTCGATCCCAGGACCTAAGATTATGAGCTGAGCCGAAGGCAGATGCTTAACCAGCTGAGCCACCCAGGTGCCCCTCCACCTTTTCAATAACATATCACACAGGAACTTGGGTACAGACTTCATCATTTAATAACAAAAAGAGATAATCATTCTCTTACAAAGAAAAAAAAAATCCTTGCCCCTTATTTGCCTCTTAATTTCACTGCTTTTTATGCTCCATTTGCACTCAGTATATCCTGAGAAATGCTACAGAGCTGGCAACTCCTGGGACTTATTAAGTATACCTGTTTTGGTTATTAATTCCCTTAATGGTAACAGAAGTCACCTTGCATGTAGACAGTTAGCCTACCTGACAGAGGGGTCAATGGCTTGTAATAAGTCCTTGTGGTTACATTAAGAGGCAGGAAATTTCTTATATGATGGATTATTAAACTCTTGCAATTGCTATTAAGATTTCCCTCAGTTTGGCTGTGCCCCAGAGGCAAAACCTCTTGACAGCTCAGCACAACATGCAGAAAGAAAAACTTGTAAACAAATGCTAACAGTAAACAGACCCAAAAGAATGACTGACATAAAATACAAAGTCAATAACACCTTAAATGAGAATAGCATTTCAATGAAGGAGTCCGATCTTTCCTACGTGACAGAGTGGAGGAAAAATTGAAATAGCGCATCCTTGAGTGGGTTAAGAACTCTTTGGTGTAACTTCATGTTTATAGAACCCGTGATGCCCTTCTGGCCTTCAACAGAACACTGTCTCAGTTATTATTCCACTGGGTGGAAGACAGGCGAAGAAGAAAACAGGGTAGTGTTCCACACTCAGGGGCTAAGTACTTTGTCTAGATGAGTAGAAACAGCCCTGGAAAGATGGGGGAAAAATCTAGAGACTGTTTCTTATGCAATGAGCTGAGAAGCAGAACATGATTATATTTGCAATAATCAAGACCTGAGACATTCTGTCCTGGGTCCACAAGAGAAATCAGCAAAGTTTTTAAGGAACTGGGAGGAGGGTCCTGTGCTCACCGGCACAGTCTGATCTCCATCAGCTTTGTTGAGCCTACAGCAATTTCAGAAATTTAAATCTTGCCACCCATAAAGCTGACAAATCAAGGATGCAGTTAATCCTAAACCATCCTAGCCTTCTTCCAGAACACTCTAGTACTCACTCTGCAATGGAAGAGGAAAAGTAAACACTGCTGCCAGAGTTATATTCAGATTTTAACACGGAAAACATTAACAAAGGGGACAGCATCCATGAAAGTGTTCTACCACTTTCCCCACGTACTTTGTGAGAAAAATGTCTTCCTTGCCACTGCTTTCTGAAATAAATTAAAAAGTTTTTTTTGAGGTAAAGATGTCATTTCTCCTTAAACAGGATTCCAGGAAGCAGCACCTATGATAGATGCTTAATGTACCTACGACTGCCTGGCACACAATAAGAGGGAAACAAGAAACCGATTTTTGGATTAATTATCATATTCTCATGTCTTTAGATCAAATGTGTATAGACCCCAAGCCTCAAACTGCGGAACCTTGCCACAGATGGACCAGATCCTGATATAAACAAATGTAAACACATTGCAATGAGTACCAAGTAATAACACAGTCACACAAGAAAAGTCAAAATAGCGAATTTAAATTATGAGGTGGAAAAATATCTCGTAAAATGGAAAGATGTTCCCAATATACTGCTAAACAAATAGGTTACCAAAAAGCATCTAGAATAGAGGTCTGTTTTTGTAAAACTGTGTGTGTGTGTGTGCATGTGTGTGAGTGTGCGTGTATGTATGTGAGTGTGTGTACACAGCTGTGAGGACATATTCATTTCGAAAATAAAACCAAAACCATGACTGGAAGGTCATAACATCTCAACAGTGGTTAACTTTGGGTGACAGCGTTCTGAGTGATTTTTATTTCCTTCTTTTGCTTGTCTATATTTTATAAATTTTCTAGAATAACTATGTGTTACTTCAGTATGGGACAAAATTAGTTTTACAATTTAAAACAGATTTAAAGAAACCTAGACCTTAACTAAAATGGCTTCTCTGGGACTCTCTGTAGAAATCTTCAGTGACCCAAAGACATGATTAGATGCCTGCCCTTGGTCTACAACAGAGGTCAAATAACTGTAAGTGGGTGACAGGTTCGAAGGCAGGAAAAGCCCTCGTCAGAACACTTTTCTCTCTACCTGAGCATAGCGCAGGAGCTTCTCAGTGGCTTCAGGGTCTTTATTCCAGATGAGATCTTCACAGAGCTGGAGAAGCTCCTTGTGGATATCATCATATACGGGGAGGCTTCCCGCATTCACTATCCCCATGTCCATACCAAACTAAGGGCAAGAAAAAGAAAAAAATGAGGATTTCCAGGGATACTCTACATCAGGGGTCAGCAAACATTTTCTGTAGAAAATATTTTTAGGTCACAGTCTCTGTCACAGCTACTCAGCTCTGCAACTGTCCCAGAAAAGCTGCCATGGACAACATATATAGCACGAATAGGACGTTATTCACAGAGACTGGAAGCAGGCCAGAGCCAGTCTGTGGGCCAAAGTGGACAAAGCCCTGCCCTGAGTTGCTTTCAAAGGGCAAACAGGTGTTCTACCGTACCTTGATTGCGTGGTAAAGGAAAACCCCATGCATTGCTTCTCGAATGGCTTCCATTCCGCGGAAGGAGAAGGACAAGTTGGAAAGACCTCCACTTACTCGGGCTCCAGGTAGGGTTTCCTGGCAAAAATTTTAAAATGTGAAAAGATTTCCCTATTTTGCCAAAAGCAGGAATCACAGCCCTCAAGCTTTATATGTAAGAGTGGAAAGTAAAAAACATGAAGTTCGACATAATCCAGAGCTTCTTGTAGCCAGACAGAGACCAAAACTTGCCATATTATGGCATCGCGAAAGCACTGCCTCATAGAGTTTCTCCTACTAGGCTCTAATATCCCTGAGAGAAAATAAAAAATTCTGCCTTATCTCTGTAGGTCTCCTCAGTGGGCCTGATGAGGCCGCGGTACCTAGTGAGTGTGCCATAAAATATTTCCTGAATCGGTAACAGAGACAGAGAGTGTCATTCACTCAAAGGCTTCTGGAGCCTGAATGAACCAACTCCCTAATTCACCATAAACTTGACTAATTCTGACAGGACAGAATGAAACTGAGGTTCCCAGCACACCTTAGGACGATGTCCAGCATCAGCACGCATGTGGGCACAACAGGAACTCTTACTCCCTGTCGGCTAAAGTGCAAACCAGCTCGAGTGTTTAGGGAGATAGCTCGCCATACCTACTGCTGTGACCCGACCATCCCACTTCTGGGGTATACACTATAGAAAAACACATGTGCACTCAAGTTACACATACAAGAATGATCACGGCAGCATTGCTCATACTGTCCAAAATGGGAAACAAACCAAATGTCTATCAACACTAGAACAGTCAATTGTGGAATAGTTACACGATGAAATGTTATACCTTCATGAAAATGAACAAAGTCCAAGCTACAACAACATAGATGAATTTTTTAAGTAAGTTTGGGTAAGCCAAAAAGGCCTAAGAATCTTAAGACTCTATTTATATGAAGCTCAAAAATTGGCCAAACTAAACTGCATTGTTTATACAGCCGATTCTTGGTATTTGCAGGAGTTATGTTGTATAAAGTCACTGTGAACAACGAATTCGGGAATATTGAGAACCACTGCTCCTCGGGGGAAAAGTAGAGTTATGCTTCCATGAACCCCTGGTCACACAATTTTCATCTACTCATCAATACAAAAACCTGTTTCATGTGTGTTTCTGTGTAAAGACATCTTGTTTAACGAATACTATTGATTCACTAACACTGAGCTCGTGGCCAACTGGCTCTCAACGACTCACGTCTAAACAAAGCTTATCTAAACACAAGCATTTTCTCCGTAAGGCTCGTCACGGCCTTCCTGCAACCAGGAACATTAGAAAGCACTTTAACACTATACTTGGGGGCCATTTAGACAGAGAAATAAATTACCCTGAGAAAGGTCAAAACGGTGAAAAACATGGCACTACGTAGACCGTGCATTGGACACTTGTTTACAGAATGAGAGCTGAAACAAGTAGCAGAGTTTGTGGACCTCATCTGGGAACACGTGGGTTGGGCCACTCAAATTGTTCACCTCTCTGCAGAATGATTGCAAAAGCACCAAGAGAATTGATTTTGGGGTCACAAATAAACTTTAGCAAGTAGGTGAATCTGCAAACACAAAATCCATGGATAATTCAGACTGTACATAAGCGATAAAATGATAAAGAAAAGCAACAAAGTGGTATCATAAAACAGGATGACGGCTGCATCACAAAATTCAAAAGTTGAGGGTGTAATCTGAAAGGGAGAGTCACAGGGGCGCGCATGGTCTGTTTCATGACCTAAGTAAAAGCTATTATGTGCTTCCTAATTATTTATTATACCCTGTATTTTTAATATATTTTCTCCAGTATGTACATTCTACTTCATAGCGTAAAACATCACATCAAAGAAAAATAATAAAGGGCCCTAAGTTTCAGAAAACCAATTTACTACCTAAGAGTAAACTGTCAACATTCCCAGCCAATAAACAGATATGTTAGCTCAAACTATTCACTGGAGCCATGCCATAAATTTGAGTAATGTCCTGAGTCGAAGAAAGAAAATACCCATATTTACTTTAATGATTTTTGTTGCCTGGATAAAATTAACAGCATACAAGTTGTGCTCTTCCATCCCGGTACCAATGGTGAGGATGTTAGGGTCAAAGATGATGTCATTTGGATTAAAGCCCAGTTTTTTCACAAGTAGATGGTAGGCCCGCATGCACACTCTGATTTTGGTGTCTGTTTCTGTCGCCTGGGGAAAGGAGCAAAAGATGTAATTTAAAATAGAAAAATGAAGTGTTATCTATGAAAACAGAAGCACATTTTACTTTTCAAAGGCACTTAACTATCAATGCTTGGATTTCATAGAAATCCAAACGCCAAGCAGCCTCTCAGCATTTATCAAATTATCTCAGAGGAGGAGATGGTTTAAAGTCACTTTGTGTTTTCATCCGCACAACAGCTACACTGCTTCTGTGAAAATCACATCTTACACACACACAGATGGTAGATTAATAAACAGCCTTCATACAAAATACACACATGCGATAAAGATTCAAATGTTCCTAAGGAACAATGAAAAAATAAGCATCCCTCCTGTCCCGAACTGCCCGCAGTACCTTAATGCATCATCCAGGCAACACTACCACGAGCTTCCTGCTCTGACATTCCACAAAGATTCAAGGATATGTCCCCAGCTTCTTCCCAACCCCCCAAACACTGGCTAATTAATGTGGGCCTTAAGCCATCAATATAAATTAGTATTGCTCTTCAAAATAATGACATTGGAAGGCAAAGGAGTGACTCCAGCAAAGACTCAAACTCCCAGTCACTTCCCCTCATCCTCAGAATCAGGGCCCACATCTCCGGTTTGAATTCCTACCAACTGCCCCTCCTCTACTCTACTCTCCCCTCAGTTCCTCTGACAGTCCTGAAAACTGCCAAGCTCCTCCTACCTTCGGGCCTTTCCATTTATCGATGCCACTGGTGTGTAGCTCAGGACACACCAGGACGTGGCCGTGTACCTCACGTCACTCGAGTCTCTTCCCAGTAAGGCCTTCCTCACTCACCGGCTCCAAACCAGCCCCTCCGCCATCTTGCCTGCTTCCTTTGTCTTCTTTATGATACCTCTTTCTAGAACTTGTATTTATTTGGCAACTTCTTTATCTGTTTTATTATTTATTATTAACTTGTTGAGCCAGAATGCCAATCTTGCTATACCCCCCAAGTCTACAGCAGTGCCCGCCCAGAGTATGTACTCAATACTGTTCACTGAATGAATGTATGCTGCTTTTACTCAAAGCCTTTCCGAACTTTGTCATGGAGACTCTCTTCCCATCTAATTTACAACCTCAACACAGAGCTTATGCCACAAAGTACATTCTGAGTGATTTCTTATATAAAAAATCAAGTCTGGGCTGCCTGGGTGGCTCAGTTGGTTAAATGTCCACCTTTGGCTCAGATCATGATCCCAGGGTCCTGGGATCAAGTCCTGAATTGGGCTCCCTGCTTTGTGGGGGGTCTGCTTCTCCCTCTCCCTTTACCCCTGCCCGCCCCCACTTCCCCGTGTCTTCCGTTGCTCTGCTCTCTCTCAAATAAATAAATAAATAATCTTTTTTTTTTTTTAAGATTTTATTTATTTATTTGAGAGAGAATGAGATAGAGAGAGAGCATGAGAGGGGGGGAGGGTCAGAGGGAGAAGCAGACTCCCTGCTAAGCAGAGAGCCCAATGCGGGACTCGATCCCAGGACCCTGGGATCATGACCTGAGCCAAAGGCAGTCGCTTAACCAACTGAGCCACCCAGGCGCCCAATAAATAAATAAAAAATATATCAAATCCGCTCTGAAGAAAAGCTGAACATTTGCTAGCACTTGAGTAGTTCCAAAAAACTAAGTCACATACAATTCTGAAGAGATGTGCAAAATGCTCCTGGAAAGTGGCCAACACCAATGAACCACATGTTGAGTCTCCAAGCTGCCTACTTTGAGGCAGGGCGCCCTTGGCTAGATGCGGACACTAAGCATAGTGAAGACTCAGGTCCTGATCACACACATTCTGACCTCTGGAGAGGGCTCTCCAGGCAAGCACACAGATGAGGGTGGGGACACTGTTGTAGCTCCAGGGTACTCAGGGAATCCCCATCTTCCAGAGAAAGACATGATAGTCTAATTACACAAAGAGCTCGCGCTTACACCTAGGCTTTCAATAGCTTACCTACTTTGGTATCCATTCAACTATTCCCTTCAGTCTCGAATGTCTCCCTGCTTCCTGCAGCTGGTGGGGTTAGATTTCACCTCTGGCTGCCTCAAGGCACCCATGACGAAGCAGACCAAGGGGCCCTGGGAGAGGGAGACAGGAGTGGGCTCTGTGGCCTCACTGCTCCAGGCTTTAGGGAAGGTGGCAAGCTCTCATCTTCCTTAACTGAATTTCTTCAACAACTTACTTACTCCTTCAGTGAGAGTGACAAGGTTAAGAGCAAGATGTGGGCCCAGAAGAAAGGAGTCAGGAGCAGGTCACCCAGGGAAGCCTTTAGTTTTAGACTTTGGTTCATCCTTTACCAGTGAGCCAAATGAGAATTCGAGGTTCCAGGTTCATGGCCCAGCTAAGCTCCCTAAGAAAGAAGGTACAGGGGTTTGGGGCTCCAAAGCTAGAAGCTAGAGCTTCTTAGAACCTAGTTTGGTTGGTAGGTCAAGAAATCAAGGTCCTTCTCATTTCTCCAAGCCACGAAGGACACCTGGCCTTATCTGGCAGGCTAAGTATGCTCCTCACAGGGGAGCAGGAAGTCCAGCCACCACACAAGCAACGAGGAGGAAGGTCTTCCCAGGACAGGAATCCTTTTATAGGGCCGGAACAGAATCACCAACTATCAGCCCCAGAAGGATGGGGCCTTGTCAAATTGTTCCTGTAGCACCCAGCAGAGTGCCTATCACCTTAACAGACAACTCCTATCTGCTGGATAAACGAAAGAATCTCAGAATGACCAGGCTTTCAGGGTACGGGCCTTTGCCAGGAGCAGGTCATATCACATTAGATTCGCCAAGGTTTTCTTTGTCGTGTTCCTCAGCCAGGAAATATGCACATCAGTCAGTCTCAGTCATGCCTGAGGATCTCACAGACCTGGAAGAGAGGTCCAGGAGACCCGGAAGAGAGGACCAGGAAAGAACGGAATGGGAACCTTCCTCTATTTGCAAGGGCTCTCAATTCTGGTTGCATATTATCGCTGGAGGCTTCTTATTCATGTGCTAATACCTGGACTGCACCCTAGACCCGTTAGATCAGGATCTTGAGAAGAGACCTAAAGCAACAGTATTTTTAGGAGCCCCTAGTGATTCTAACACACAGACAGGATGGGGCCCCGGGTTGGTGAGGCGCCATCTTCTCCGGTCAAGCTATGAGAAAACCTGAGTGACAATACCACAAATCTAGGGGTCAAGAAGGAATAAATACTTTTAATGATTTTATGAGTTACCCAGTTTACTCTTGAGCTTCAGAAAGCTAGACAGCCATCAGTAGGTAGAAGATTTAGTTAAGAAATCCAACAGTCAGGCTTTGCTAGAATATCACTCTCGGGGAAAAAGGAGATAAAACAATTTTTGACTGACTCATCAAGGTGGATGCTGGGAGGAAGAGATAGAAAAGGTGGAAGATACCTAGAATCTATAAGAATGTAGCCAGACAAGGAACAGGGAAGGAACAAGACCAACTGCCGAGGTAGGTCAAAGGTTCCCCACGGAATGAGCTTCACATGGGCCAGGGAATGCGGCAGGAGGCCCGTCCTGCTGCCACCAAGTCCCCAACAGCAGCGATGGAAAGGGACGTCTGTGCCACCATCAGGAGGGCACTGACAAGTCAGAAGGAAAAAAGCCAAAGAAAGGTTTTACGTTTACTTAAAAAGTTTACAAGGACAAACGCTCTGGCTTTTCAGAACCACTGAGGGCGTCGGCTTAGTTCAGAAATTTTCTGGGTGGACTGTCCACTGTGGGCAGGAGTTAGGGATGCAGAAGCAGCATCTCGAGGTCAGAAGCGAAGGCACGGGGTGAAGACGGGGGAGATCCTGCTTGTGGCGAAAGAGCAGAGTAGAAGAGTGAGCTGGGGTCACTGGAAATGCAAGGCCAACCTGGAACGTGGTGCCCCCCAGCACAAGCTCATGTTCCAGCAGGGAATCCGGAAGCCAGGGACTCGGGACTGAGCAGGAAACAGACCCGATATCAGACAGGGAACGAGACTGAGAGGCCATCTCCACAGTGTGCCAACACCAGGGAGGAGAAAAGGGTCTCATCTGGGACCACTGCTGACAAAGCAAATGAGGAAATCAGAAACCAGACTCATCTGCCTGGTCATCATCGTGATCCAATGCCCACCCATGGCTTTTTTTCTAGAAACCACAGGCAGAGGCTGCTTGCTGGAAAAATCCTACTCGGAAGTGCCCAGGTGAAGCAGCACCATATCCTAACAGGGGGCATACAACCCGGTTCCAATCTTCTCTTTCACAAACAAGAATGCCAGGTGTGTGTGCTGGGAAGCCGGAGGGCCTGAGCTGAGGGAGACGCCAGCTATATGCTGTGCTGTTACTCTTGTGAAGTCAATGAACATCCCAGGCTCTGTGGATGTCTTAGGACTGAGTGCTTGGAGGCCCCCTATTCCTCATACCCTGCCATGAACTCCCACCTCTGAAGGTAATCTAGAGAAGTCTCTTTCTTACTAAGAATTTAAGATCTGGGGTGCCTGGCTGGCTCAGTCAGAGGAGCATGCAGTTCTTGATCTGGGGTTGTGAGTTCGAGCCCCACGTTGGGTGAAGAGATAAATAAATAAATAAATAAACTTAAAAAAATAATTTAAGATCTATAGTCCATCTTATAAGGAAAGGCCCAAGAATGGAAATAATCATGTAAGCTTAGCCAGGGAGTGGGGACCTCTGTAGAGCCACTGAAAAGGAGGCACTTAAAATGCAGAAATATAGGTCGGATTTTCAGAAGGTCAGAGGAGAACATGTGAGAATCAGTTCCTAGGTGTGGGCCAAATACCTTCAGAAAAGAAAAATAAAGGGAATGTTAAGAACTATTACTTCTGTTTCCTAGAACTATTTATAATACCATGGTGCGTATTTTCCTGGAAAATACAACTGAAAAACAGTATCAATTTATCTAAATTCAATAAAGAGGCCGTTACCAAATAAAAATCCAAAAAATCACTACCAAAGGAAAAATATTTACGAAAGGAAAAATACGCCAATCACAACAACAACAAAGCAACACAAAATACCTAGGAACATTCTTGAGATTTCCTATTTAAGAACAGCTATAAAACTTGACTAAAAGTAACTGGAAAGACATACCATGCTCCTGAATGACAACTCTGAATATTGCCAAAATAGCACTATTTTTAGGTTAGGGTTAATTAAATTTTAATCACTATCCCAATGGGGCTTTATTACTCCATAAGCTGGAAAATTATTTTTCACATCAGTTTAACATAGGAAAATGTGTTGAATATAATGGATGCATTTACAGAATACTGATTCTTCTTTTATATAGTTTGCATAGGTGCAAACAAAAATGATACAGCCCATTCTATCATGTGATAATTATATTTCTAAGAAACCGACCTTACCAAAAATTATCATTTAAAATAATCATTTCAATTAGAAAAGGAAAACTAAATCTAGAAGTGAGTAGGAATAAAGTTACTTTCCCATAGAAATTTCAATGATAAAGGTGTTTAGTATTTTGTTAGAGTTAAAATAACAGGCGGGGGCCCCTAGGGGGCTCAGTCAGTTAAGCATCTGGCTCTTGATTTTGGTTCAGGTCATGATCTCAGGGTTGTGAGAGCGAGCCCTGCATTGGGCTCTGCGCTCGGCACAGAGTCAGCTTGGAATCCTCCCTCTCCCTCTGCCCCTCCTCCCTCTCATGTTCTCTCTCTCTCTCTCTCTGAAATAAATAAATAAAATCTTAAAAAAAAAAAACAGGCGATCAAAACTACTGACATCAACAGAAGACAGAGAAATGCTTCCTTATTCGCCTTTTATTCCAGAAGTTTCAGGGCCAGTCCCCTCTGCCACAGATGGCTTTGATTTGGCAGTCTTCATTGTAACATAAATCATAAACGTAAACTGAAATCGCAGGCAGATACTGCAACAAAAGCAGGTGTGAGTTCCTCTGCTCTGTTCAGTTGCAACAGTGGTTTTCCATCTGAGAGAACCGCATTCTCCTTAGAAGCAACTGTGTCATGCACGCAAAGCAGATTCTGGTTAACTGACCATTACACCCAAAAGCGTAACGAGAACTCGTCGACAGACATGCTTTATACCAAAATATCTGGATTGTTGGTTTCTGAGCTTTGCAAATACATGAATTTTTTGTTTTGCTCTTTATAACTGCTTACCACAATCCTTCAGTGAGCATTTATGTCTATAGTCATATAGAAAAATTACTTTGTAACAGGAAAAGCAGTATTTAAAAGGAATCTTTAGTTCTACCACCTTACTCTAGTAATTACTTCCCTTAACAGCATTTTCTGCCCATCTTTATCAAATGTAGTTTTTACATAGTCATATACAGTGTCTAATTTTCAGTTTTACATTTTTTATTTACATTTTTTATAAGCACTGTCATCCTGCTCCATAATCTTCATAATTATTATCTGAATACTCTGAATAATATTCCAACAGAATGATGTAATCTAAGTTAGCATTTCTCTCCAGTTGGGCATTTAGGTTGTTTTTTTCTTCAATAAAGTTAGTGAAAAATCCTTGCATATATAGCGTTCTTATGCTGTTGAATTCTTTTATCGGGATAATTTCCCAGAAATGAGATCATTAGCTCAAAGGGTAGGAACATTTTTATGTCCCTTGGCAGGTATTATGGTGTTTTTCAAAAGGACCGTCCCAGTTGATGCTACGCTCTAGAACGAATAAGGCTTTCTGTTTACTACTGCTGGACCAGCACAGATCTTGATCATTTTTAAGTTTACTTTTACTAACTTAGTATGGATAAAACACTACCTTAATATTGCTCTAATTTGCATTCTTTCATAACTAGCAAGTTAAAAAATTTTTTGCCCTACACTTGCTTTTTCTTTGTAGTCACATTCAGATCTAAATTGGGAAGGCTTGTTCTCAGACAGGATCAAACACTATGCAATGCTAACAGATAAAGCATGGGGATTACACAGGGCTTGGAAACATGCATCAGTCTGCAGACTGGCAGAGCAGGGATCCAAACTTGGCTCCAGCTTGTCCTAGCTGACCTTGGCTCACTGTAAAATGGGACGACAGCTACCCCAGGTGGTTGCTATGAGGACTGAGATCCACTCTGCTGGTGGTTTTCAACCAGAGTTAAACATCACCTCTGCGGCTTTAAAATTCCTGAAGCCAGATTTTAAAAACAAAACAAATGAGCAAAGGAAGAAAAGAGAGGCAAACCAAAAAACAGACTCTTGACTAGAGAATCAACTGATGGTCACCTGAGGGGCGGGGGGGGGGGGATGAGCGAAATAGGTGATGGGGGCGTGACGAGCACCAGGTGATGCAGAGAACTGCTGAATCACTATACTGTACACCTGAAATTAATGTCACACTGTGTTAACTATACTGGAACTTAAAATTTGAAAAAAAATGAAAAAACTTACTGAAGCCAGCTCTCACCCCCGACCCAGTGAGTCAGGAACTCCAGGGGTGGAGCCCAGGGACGTACGTGGTTTTTAAAAGCACCCATAGAGACTACCCTTCCCCACGGGAGTGTTTCTGCCTCACATTCCTGGTTAAGCACCACAGACACGCAAAGCACACAACACTGCATTCTCATTCTCATTCTCAGAGCCGACCTTGCTTCCTACCTTCACTGAGAAAACAGAAGCAATTACAGACTCCCACCAGCACACTGCCCAGCGTGCCTCTGGATCCGCACTCTTACACTCGGCTTCCTCTCCCGCCGCGTGAGCCAGGCTTCCCCTCCACTAGCACGCTGATTGCCCTCCCTCTCCACTTACAAGGTCACAGACCCAGCAAATGCCCCCTTTCTCTGGTGCATCAGTTCTTCCCTCTCTACCAGATCATTTGCATCATCAGCTTCCGGATATCCGGACACATACTGTCACATCACCCATCTTCTCTCTCTCTCTCTCTCTCTCTCTCTCACACACACACACACACACACACACACACACACACACACACCCTTCCTTAACCTCCTATCCATGTCTGGTTTCCACACTATGTCTCTGTTCCCTTTTACAGCAAAATTCCTCAAAAAAGGCTGTTTACACCTGCTGCCTCCAATTCTCCTTATTCTCTCTTGAACCCACTCCAATCGGGCTTTCATTTCCTTAGAAACAGTACAGCAAGATCATAAACTACCCCATTTCTAAATCCAATGACAAATTCTTTGTTTCATCCAACTCAATCCACCACAGCTCTTTTAAAATAGCTCATCATGCCTTTCTTGAAGCTTGTTCTTCTCTTGGCTTCCAAGTGAACCCTGTCTTTTGGTTCCTCTCCTACCAAATAGGATGCTCCTCCTCAAATTCTTCTGATGATGATGGTGTCTCCTCTTCTCCCCAGCCCTGAGCACTGCAGCTCCAAGATGCACTTGGTCCTAGGACCTCTGCTCGACAGTCATTCCTTTGGTGACAGAGTAGTCTCCCTGCTTTAAATCCCATCCATGTACAAATTATTCCCAAGTTTATCCACATATGTCTATATATGTTGGATGATGTATGTGATCTGTGTTTTGTTTCTTACTCCCTTTGCCCTCTAAGAATATAAATTGCACAAGGACAGAGACTAGGTTTTTCCCTGCAATCTCCCCAGGGCCTGGCACACACTAGGTGCTCAAGATAGATTTGAAAGGATTAAGGCCGGTATCTGCCTCCATCAAACAATAACAGATTTCCGTATCAATTCTTAAAAGAACACTTAGATAACAGCAACAACAACAACAACAAAGAGCTCCTAGAAAAAGAAGAGATAAAGACTCAACAGCGGGTTTGGAGAATAAATATAAGGGTAGAAATCTCACACTGAGCAGAGCAAAATGCTAGAGCTGAAAAAACAGGAAGGACAAAAAAATTAGGCAATCTTTCCAAAACATCTAGTATCTGAATGCCCCACATGCCAAAAGAGAAGATAAAACCATTCAAGAAAACTTGCTACAACTGTGGCCGCAAGTTTTCCAAATGAAAGGGCCCAATGAGGGCCCAACATAATGGATGGCTCATCGTCAAGCAATTTCAGAACATCATGGACACAGAAGGTCCAAGAAGCATCCAGAAAGCAGGAAGATAAATAGGTTTTGCAAAAAAGAACCAAGGGTTAGAAGAGCACCAGTGTGGAAAACGATTCAAAATGATGTCAAGCTTGTACTCCGATACCCATACAATTGTCCCGGAAGTGTCAAAGTAGAATAGGGCCACTTTCAGACATGTAAGGCTTCAAAAATATTTACTGCCATGTTTTCTTTCCTAGGCAGCTGACAGAGGACGCACTCCACCAAATGAGAGATTAAGCCAAGAACTCAGACATTATGAGATGGAAAAGCCCGAGAGAGGGGCGAGAAGAATCCCTGGGATGGTGGCTCAGGGGCCAGTTGGGCAGCCAGCCTACGACCTCCCAGACCATGTCAGGAGACTGGGAGGCAGAATTCTTCAAGAAATCAAAATGACCGTCTACTGAGTGTGCCTGGATACACTGGATATTGGAAGTGTACACAACCAGGGGTATTCTGAACATACAATCTGTAAGAAACAAAGCAGACAGAAAGTCCTGATCTCGGGGTGCAGGAAAGGACTGGAGCTCTCACACCCTGTCTCAGCCTGTGCACTGCTTACTGATGTGAGCGCCGAAAATAGTTACAACTAAAATTAACTGTACTGGGAGGGTGTGGGGAGAAAGGAAAGATGTGGGAAGGAGGGGGTAGAGGAGAGTAAAAATGCCAAATCTGTGGGCACTACAGAGAGGCAATGAATAACAGTGGAAACGGGGACTTGGAGATAAGGAGGTAAATGCTACAAGGAGCAGATAAGAAAGCTGACAACCGGTGCCTCTGGGGGTCTGGAGGGCTGCGGGCTTCTGTTTTCCACAAAGAGCCACACAGAACCATTTGTCTCTGGAACCACCCACGTAGACATCTGATGGAAAAATAAAAATTATGTCCGAGGGTCCCACCACACGGAACTAGCAGTGGAAGAGGACTGGGTAACAACTTCGCAGACGCACGAGTTAACTGCGTGTGTCCAAATGCTGCACGCGCATGCGCTTTGACCTAGCAGCCCCACTTCCACGAACGGACGAGGAAAACCAGGGCACAGGGGTAAAGGACTGAATGAATTAGGGTATTCGCTGACCACACTCATTCCACTAAAAAATCAAGAAACAACTATCATTTCACTCTGCTGAATGATAGCAGATCTCGGCTCAAATCCTAGTACTACTACATGCTACCTGTGACAACAGGGACTCAAGTGCATGGAATACAAAAATAATAATCATATATACCCAACATTTATACGTTGGGAGGAAAAGCTGATTTAACGTGTGAGGTGTGCCTGCTTGGTAAGAGTAAAGGTTCAATACCCGTTCATTATCAAAATGATCTCCTCTGCACTCTTCTGAATTATTTGAATTTCTCTCCTGATGAAAATACATCTTTTGTACAAATACAATAACCCTTTAGTTAAAAATAATTTTATTCTAAAAATACACAAAGCAGAGAAAGAAAAACAACATATAATCCCACCGTTTGTCAATTATATAAAAGAAGTCAGTATGTCCCCATCTGAAACCATCCCTACCCTCCAGTTACCTAGCAATTTTTTTCTCTGCTTATACAGACATACATATACCCATATTAATTCTTTATTAAATAAAACCAGAATCATGTCACCTGTTTGGTTTTTTTTCCCATTTTCCGATATATTGTTTCCATGGCTCCCATCACCTCATTCTTTTTACCTGGTACACAGTATTCCTTGTGGCATGTAGTAAGAACCGAGGCATTCCACTACTGAAGAACTTTCAGAGTATTTCCCATTTTTCGCTACCACAGAGCCACAATAAGTGTGAACACATACCCTTACATATCAGCTTATTATTAAATTCCAAGAGGGGGCTGATTCATAAGGAATGGAGTTTTTTTCATTGTTTTTTAAAAAATATTGAATAGACACAAAAATAGTTGTAAAAGTCATGTGAGGTATATAGCAACAACAGGGGCGCCTGGGTGGCTCAGTCAGTTGAGCATCCGACTCTTGGTTTCAGCTCAGGTCATGATCTCAGGGTCATGAGATCAGCCGGTCGGGCTCTGCACTCAGTGGGGATCTGCGTGAGGATTCTCTCCCTCTGCCCCACCCCCCACTCATATTTTCTCTCTTTAAAATAAATAAATCTTTAAAAAAATAATAAAGCAACAATACAATATAATCACTGCACGCCCTCCCTCGGATGAACTATCATTATGTTTGAAGTTTCCCATTGCCCCTCCCTGACTCCACAGCAGAGACATTATGAGAGGTGCCGTGTGTCAATCTTTTACTTTTTTTCTCTTTGCTAAAAGAAACGAATATCTCATTAATGCTTCCTTTTTCCTATCTTTAATCATTACAACATATAGTATCTTCTCATAGGTTTATTGGCTATTTGCATTTTTTTTCTATAAGCTGCTTATTCATTTCCTTTATCTTCTTTTGGGTTGATTTGGGTGTTTTATTTTCTGATTTACGGAAACGCTGCATATTGGGGCTATTAACCCGCTGTTACTACTCATGTTGCAGATAATACCATGCCCTTCACCAGAGAAAGTGTTACATTCCCATGCGGATAGCTCTATTAATTTTCCTTCTGGCTTCCCAACTTTAGGTGAGGATTTGCCCATACACTCTTTAGAATTTTGCTTTATATGTTTAGATCGTTCATTGACGCAGACTTTATTTTAGTAGATGGTGGGAAATAGGTCTGTACTTTATTTTCTCCCAAGTGCACAGCCAGTAGGTCTAATAGCTTTTACTGAATAATTCCTTTCTCCATCGATACAGCGACTACTACACATCCAATTTTCACACACACGCGGATACAAGTGTCTGTACGTGTGTATGATGCATGTGTGTGTGCCTATGTGTACACATACGCATTTATGGTGTTTACACAGCTGTTTCAGACTCTGTTCTCTTCCACTGCTCTGTCTCGCCCAGGGAACGCCATGGAGCGAGGTCCAAAGAAATCACTCACCTGCCCTTCTTCATCAAAAGCCATGACCACCGCAGCAGCTCCAAACTTCTTAATCTTTCTAGCCTTTGCCAAGAAGTCATCCTCTCCCTCCTTCAGGCTAATGCTGTTGACAATGCACTTGCCCTGGCAGCACTTCAAGCCGGCTTCAATCACGGCAAAATTGGAAGAGTCGATGCACAAGGGCACCTAGATCAGAGGGGCAGGAAGAATCAGGGAAAAATCACAGGTCACACAGATTCCCTTCCGAGGGCCAGCTCCCAGTCCTCATTTCGTATGTAGGGAAACAGTACATCAATAACAGTGTGGCAGAAAAAGGATTTTAATGTACTTATTCTTTTAAAGCCCGTAACACTTGGAGTGATTCTGGTCCTACAGGTGACCCCATGCATGAGTCCAAAATTTACACACATCAAAGATCACAGCTAAATACCAGGACGAAATCACAGAGCTCAGCTCATCTGCTTCATCCCCAGTTTATACCTTCCAGTGCCTACAGCTCAAACAGGATTCCGGTATCCCTGATCTGACTCTGGGATTAAGGTTTGGCCTCACACCCTTGGGAAGAGCCCTCCAGCCAAGTTATTCACATCCAATCTTCCCTTTAGAAAATCAAGTTCCTGACTGGATAAGACAAACAAAATTTTACTCTTAGAAAGGAAAAGACGTAATATTTAATAAATGTATATAACTACGAGAAAGGACGAAGTTGGAAGGCACAGATGAGAACAGGGCCAATTTTACTAGTCTCCATGCATTCATGCCTCTGTTCCAGGAAAGGTGAAAGTAAGGGTTTCGAGGCAGGACTAGAGTCAAGCACAGAAATGAAACAGGGCAGCTGATCTAGGCTCCTTTGCTTAAGTCACTCAATAAGTATATAATTAAGCGACAACCACATTAGGCCGCATGCTAGCCTTGGGGGCAATGACAGAGTCGGTGGCTCCCTGGCTTCCCCGAGCTTTATAAAGATAAACGATTTAACAAGTAACGACATAAAGTGTGGGGGACATGAGGGCAGGAGAGGGGCATAGCTGTCATGAAAGCCTGCTTCAGGGGCACCAGACCCCACCTGTGCATGGGGGGCGGGCAGGAGAATCACGGAAAGGTTCCCAGGGCAATCGGCTCTTCCTCAGGCCCACCTCCAAAGGAGAGAGAGCACAACGGAACAAGGGATTCTCGATCCTACCCTTTCCCAGCACGCTGGTAATGACAGGTTTGTGGTCAAGTACTAGTGCCAATACCAGGCCAATGTTTTAAAGTGCTGGTTGAGTCTGGTGTCCCAACTCCGCTGGTGAAAATGTGCTAGTCGCACCTTTTTATGCTTGACTCCAGCTGTTCATAATTTGGTCTCAAATAAATTGTGGTAGGAGGTCCAATCCAGGAAAGATAAGGAAGAACAATTACTGGAGCAATCAGAACAGTAATTAATTAACAATGTCTTAAGTTACACAAGGCTGTTCATAGTGAAGGCACTTTTATCTTCAGGGTTCGAGAGTCAGACACAGCAGGTATGACTGCTCCCACTTCAGGGCAGAGGAAGGAAACTCGGGTCAATGGTCAGTTGGCTTGCCTGGGACCGTAAGAGTCTTTTGACTCCCAGCAGAGCCCCCTTCCCACCCCTCAGCTGATGAACAGCTGCTCCCCCTTCTCCGTACCTTAAATTCTCAAAATATTTACTCCCAGAGGAGTGATGAGGCCTTTTACTGAGGAGTTTAAAGACACAAATGAAAGATGGGTTAATGTAATCCACTGCTTACTGCAAGACACCTGACTTAAGCACTGGCTGAAGGCCTAACGAAACACTGACAGCCCCATCTCTCAAAGCACTAGGAAGTTTCTTTAAAAAAGAACTTCACAAATCACTTCTCCATCACAAATTCAATGGTAGAGAAATGAAGTAAAAACTTTAAAGATTTTAGGATCCACCTAAAAAATGTTTTAAAGAACTGGACACACAAATTAGTTTTCACCTTTTAAAGAACAAATGTAAAAGCTGACATATGCTATTTTGATTTATTCTTGTTTTATAGTTTTGTTTACTCTGATAAGCCCCAGAAGGTCTCTTCCTCCCGCAATAAGGAAGAACTGCCTGAGTGACCCTGTGCTCAGAATAGAACTAATGTCTTGGTAGGAACAGGCAACTAATGTCCTTCAGAGACGTGGGAAGGAGGTTCTTAGTCCATCCAGACATCAGAGGAAACTCAATTCTTGTGAGCAATTCCAGAAGCCTTGGAAACAGCTGAGCTGAAGTCACAACTCTCTCTGGTTTATATCGAAAGACTACCATTAGGGAAGAAAGTGACAAACAGAAACCGTTCACTTTCACTGTAGGAAAACAGAACACCAGGGCGTGAGATGACGGATCCCTGGGACAAGTGACAAAGTTAAATGAGTGACAGATGAGGGCAGGTAAATCCCCTCATTTTGTACAACCTTGGCGATGTCGGGCTCGGAAGCAATGAAGTTGCAAAATCTGGTCATTGCACTTGAACCATCCAGCATGCCATCATCCATGTTGATATCCAACACCTGCGCTCCCATTTCCACCTGCACTTTGGCAACACTCAGTGCTTCCTGAAGGAAGAATGCCAGAGGAGGCAGCATTAGGAGAAGGTGACTCAAGAGAAGGCTACAAAAGTCATCCCTACCACCCCAGCAGTCCTTTCAAATCAGACTGGATGAACCAGCCTCCCCAAGTCCCGGCCTGCTCTCCTCCCATCCATCATCACAATCTGATGACTGGCCTTTCCTCCACATCTCCTCCCTCATGTCAGTTCATGACTCAGAATCCACCAAGGCTCTGTCCTCCTGCCGTAAAGAAGCTCAACTCCCTCAGCCTGGCGTTCAAGGGCCTCTGTGACCCGGCCCCACTCTTCCCCTCCTGGTTCCCTTCACCCAACCACATCTGTTTCCACTTCAGGGTCACAGATCACGTTATCTCCTCTGTTTGGGATACAATCCCCTTCCCTTCTATACTGTTTAGGACCCAGCTCAAGCCCCAGCTCCTCCAAAAAAGTCCTCAGAGAAACCATCCACAACTTCTGTGACTCTTCAGTGTTTGCCAAGACATGCAAAGTGTGTTGCAGACTGTTGGTAAGAGTTACATGAAATAGGAGTTAAATAAAATCCAACAGATTTTTATACTGGAAGGCTTTTCAAATCCTTTAATACACTGTCACCCACTGTAAATATCCAAGAACAGAATACGCAGCATTTCCCAACTTGTGACCACTGAAGGAGTATCTTGTAGACTCAGTGCTCCAGAAAACATACTTTGGGTGGGAAACACGGCTTATTCCACAATGACCTGCTGCCTCTGTAACTTCTGCAACGACTGTGATCATTACATCATCGTGGTCTATGAGATCATCGTTTCCCCAGGATTTCATGAGTATTAGCTTATTCCTCAAAATAGAGTGTAAGTGTTTGGAACTCTGGAAAGGTCTTAGGTTTCTCCTGCTCTCCTTTGAACAATGCTGGGCAAAATATACATGTTCCATAATGCTTTCTAACTAACTGATAAAACAGAGAGTTTATTTTAGGTCTTCATTGTACACTTTGTAATGTAATAAAATAAATAAGGATAAAATCAATAGTAGCTTCTGATGTTGTCTTATTTTTTCTTTAGCTTAAGAAAACGACATCGAAATTTTAATCATTGTGACAGAGCAGGCATGAGACCTTTTGCATATGCCACAAGGAAAGACCATTCGTAATGACCCAAGGTTACAAAGGAAAAGGATCACAATAAAATTCAGCACATCAAAAAATGTTTTTTCAGTATCGGCAATGTGTGAAATACTATAAAGAATCGAAAGCATGCGTCCCAATCCCTGTTCCTGGAGGGCTTACATCTAGCTGGGGGCATATGACATAGTCACACAAAGAGCCAGCAGTGTTGCCATGTGAGGTGTGAGTCAAGTGCGAGACGGCCTGCAAAGCAGGAGAGGGCCAGTCTCTGCGGACTGAAATGGAGGAAGCCACCTCAGAGGAACAGTCTTCAGCTGGCCCCTGGGAGACAGATTGGAGGAAGCAGAGCGGAGACAGCCAGCAAACTGGTGAGACCAGAGATCGAAAGAGCTGGAAAGCAGAGATGCCAATACCTGACCTGTCTATTCCAGAAAAGTCACGGAGTAAAACCTTGGAGGTCCAACCCTCCCAAATGGGCTCGCTACGATGATGTCATTTGTACAAGGTGAGCAAAAATCAGCCCTGGAGCTTCTTTCAAGGTCAGTGCTCCTTCCGTTAAACCACAAAGGCTTGAGGGATCGCTAACTCAGGGAAAAGTAGAATCAAATGAGGAATCAGCCCTAGCGGCCCCCTGACAGATCCCACTGACCGCTCCTGTGTCCTGCAGGCAGGGACAGCAGAGTGGCCTTGGGGTCTATCATTCACTTGCTGTGAACAACAGTTGAGTAGTTTGCCTTCCCCCAGATGTACGTGGGAAAAATGGGGGTAACAATAGAACCTATCTCATGGGTCTGTGAGGATTCGGTGAGTAATGATGGAAAGCACCTCGCACCATGACTGACACATAGTAAGACCCTACTGAAGGCTAGATATTATTACTCCCATCCGCTTTCATGTTCCTAAGTTGTCCTCTGTCCTCAGTATCAAATCTATCAAATCTGACAGCTCAAAGGGACACCACAGAATGGCCATAAGAATCAAAAAGTAAATAGAAACATGGCCAACTGAAGAATGCTATGTAACTACTAAGGGTCATCAGGACTTCAGAGAGGAACAAACAAGAAAAAAAAGGCATGGGTGCAGAAGCAAGCCTTCTGGAATGTTCGGGTGACAGGTTGGAATGGGAAGACAGTCTGGTGTCTAAGTGAGCGAAATGAATGGTGGCCTAAAGGGTTTGGATTTTCTCCCATCTGCACAAAATGTGACCCTGTGAAAGCTTCTGATCTGGGGGAGGGCTGTGACAAGAGCTCACGGCAGCGGCAGCAGGAATGCAGGGCAGAGGGCAGACGGGACCTGCCAGGAACCAGCAAAGCAGCTAAGCAGGCCGTGTCGGTGTGCCACAGAGGGGCGCCACCGAGTGCTACCGTGGAGCAGTAACTAATAAGTCCATGAAGGCTGATAAATGGCTCCTTTCTTGGTGATTAAAATGAAGTCTGCTTTGATACTGATTTCTGGAAAATCTATTTCTTAAAGCTTGCAAAACCTCCAAGTGACAGTTGATGATAAAATAAATCATCACGAAAGCCCAGACTAAATTCCTCTAATGTTTAACTTACTATTTTAATAAGAAAAAAAAAAATCTATCCGGCTGTGTAGGGTAGGCTCTATGGGGATCAGAGTTTGCAGACCCACAGAGTGACGAAGCTGAGAAATACTATGGCTAACCCCTCATGTAGACTCTCCAAGGCAGGGGCCTATTCCTTCTTTTCTGTGTGCTTGTTTATTTTAGTCTAGAGCCAGCAGAATCAAGACCACCGCACTAGTCAGCTGTTGGATGTGGTCACAAGGAAGTGACTAGGAATGCTCTTGGCTTCTCCTTTCCCTGGAAGGATCTGTGAGAAGCCAACATGAAGAGTATTCTCAAATTCTTAAACTTACTTCACAGTTAATAGAAACAGCCAGAACCTGGATCCCTCCCACCTCACCCCACTTCAGATCCCAGAGGCAGTTCTTTTTGACAAATATTAATAACAGCAGCTTCAGTCTCCCGAAGCCGCAGGCTCCCACCTGCCCACCTGCTGCAGACACACGTGACCGTTCTCCTCACGGTCCCCAGAAGCTCTGCTAATAACACTCTCGAAGGCAGAGCTGTCTCATTTACATGCTGTCTAGCCAAAAACATGGCAGATGCCTCAAGGGTCTTAATGAGATGCTCACTTCATAGTTTCCTGCCATGATGAGTTTAGCAAACTTCCTGGATCCTGCCACGTTACAGCGCTCTCCAATGTTAACAAAGTTGGTGTACGGTCCGATCCTGAAGGGCTCTAGACCTTAAAAGGAGAAGCATTTTGAAAATTTTCTGAAAATTCATATGATGACATGAGACAGACAGAAAACAAATGTTTTCATTGAGAAAGAAGCTTCAGCGGCACAGCCCACAGGACTAGACAGGATCCCTGATGTGGGATTAGGACCATGGCCTCCTCCCCCAGGGATATTTAAACACAACAAAGGCTACATGTTACAGCTACATGGACACCCAGAACTCCCAAAAGAAGTATTTTAGGAGTGGAGATGCAAAATGTTTCTAAAGAACTGCTTCATACCAGCTCTGAGAAACAAGGAAACATTATCATCATACCCCTATTTCACCAAGAGTCGGGGGTGGAAGCCATGAAGTTAGAATCAGAAGGATCACTCTGCAGCTGTCCACCCAGACATCAGCTTGAAGCCGGATGGAGTAAGCTTTCGTAATCACACCAGCTATGAGCTGAGAGCTTTACCTTATGTCTTTGATCCAGAGGCCATGAACCTATAACCAGCAAGGACGAATGGGATCACAAGGAAGGACCCACGCTGAGCCCCGGGAGACAGGATTTGCCGTGGCACACCCCCCCTCATGAGCTGACGCTGGGAAAACTGGGGCTCTCTGCACCTCTCTCCTTGTATCTCTCCTGTTACAGGCCATTTGAGGGGCAAATACCAGCTTTCTAATTATGAACACATTCATGGAGGTAAAAAGCGAGATGAGGCGTAAAGTATCACTACAGAAACAGCCCTTAACTGTTTTTGCTCTACTTGTTCTATTGAAAGTGTGAGGCGAGGGGGGCTTGCAGGGTGGTTACAGGAAGGATGGAGGGACAGCCAGCCGCGGGTTCAAAGCCCAGGGACACCTCTGTCATAGCTTCTGATCGTATAAAAGAGAGACGTAAAAGGATGGTTTTTCATACTTGTTTCATACATTTCATGGCACTATTGTAAAAATGAGACTAGAGAACACTAATAAGCATAAAATTAGCACCAGCAGTCATAGCCGTTGTTGTCAATAAAAGAAAATGGCTTTTGTGTCCTTCGTCAAAGCACTGGTTGAGAAAGAACAAAATATCAGGGAGAGGAAAAAAACGAATATGAGATGAGCAATCACAAAAGTATTCCAGACTGTTTAAGGGACTGGGGAAGCTATCCCTTCCCAGTTTTGTCCTATGATTTCTTCCCACTGGGAGTGACCCTCCGAGTGAGCCGCAGGGTGGCCCCGGGCCTTAGTCAGACCCGGGGGCACGCAGGACAGGCAGACAGCTGGGCCGACGCGTAAATGCTCAAGGGGTCCTGCATCATCGCCCTATGAGCGCCGCATACAGAGGGCTTCTCATTAGTTACACATGTGAAGTATCTGATATAAAAACTACGTTTTTCTTAAGTTTGTAATCCATGAAAGAGTATGTTTGATGTCATTCTTTAAAATCTGATTGAAGGTGATTTTTAAAGCAATTTAGAAATAGCACATGAAATTCAAATCAGAAGGGGAGGATTCTTTTATTCTTACATCTAAATTCTTCTTTAAAAATCGTATCTAGCAGCGCCTGGGTGGCTCAGTCAGTTAAGCATCTGCTTCGGGCTCAGGGCATGATCCCGGGGGTCCTGGAATGGAGCCCCATGTCGGGCTCCCTGCTCAGCGGGGAGCCTGCTTCTCCCTCTGTCCCTCCCCCTGCTTGTGCTCTCTCTCTCTCTCTCAAATAAATAAAATCTTAATAAAAAAATAAATTAAAATAAAAATCATATCTAAGTGGTTCTCTTCTTGTTTCAATTGTGGCAAAGGCTGACTATTTAAACTGCTAGTCCTTGGCTGAAGCAAACAAGTTTTAAGATCTAAGGATGAAATAAACTATCCTACCACACCTCTCTCTGTTTTCTGGAGAACAAAAAGAAAACAAGGAAGACTGAAGAGGGTTTTTAACCCAACTTCACACTCACTCACTGGGATGAATTCGATGAAGTTATATTCCAACTGAGAAAAGTAGGTGTTCCTTTTACTTTCTCTTGTATTTTATTTCAATTTTCTTAGAGGAACATAAGGAACAAAAATATTTCAATTCAGAGAAATGCTAAA
This sequence comes from Neomonachus schauinslandi, assembly GCF_002201575.2. Classification (NCBI taxonomy): domain Eukaryota; kingdom Metazoa; phylum Chordata; class Mammalia; order Carnivora; family Phocidae; genus Neomonachus; species Neomonachus schauinslandi. The sequence goes on from NC_058408.1 coordinate 80,470,264, forward strand.
TTCTAAATTATTAGGGTGCCTAATTTCCCATGTGCGCTATTTGCATGTTCTCTAAGAATCTGTGTGTGTGTGTGTGTCTATATGTATATATATAGAGAGAGAGACACACACACACAATTATTTTCCTTAGAAATACTACCTAACAATACATCATTGAAGTATTATGGGGAAAACATAAAATTTAAAGTTATGTTTCTAATGAATGGCATGATAAATTCTTTTATTAACGTTCCTTATTTGAACATCAACACTCGTTCTCAAAAAGGGAAGCTGCCCACCTTATGGGACTGTCGAGCACCAGAGAACAGTCAATACCACACCTCTCTGTAAAGTCCTAAATACGTGGTGAATCTCAGATGGCGACAATCATGTTGTAGAAGCAAGCACAATTTTCTACGAAGAGGCTGCTGTCATGACAAACCACTGAGCCTCGACAGTTTGGAATTTTCAATAACTAAGAGCAAGTCTGACGATTACAACAGTTAGCCTGTGGCCGAGAGTATGTTTTCAAAGCAGTGCCTCACAGAGCCAGGGCCACGTGAGTTCTAAATCCAAGCAAGGGCCCCACCCGGGCAAACCACCTGTACCTTCTGCCCATTTCCCACCCCTGATCTTCACGAGAATTCATCTAAATGCAAGAAAAAATATGGACGCTTCCTTGACCTAAGAAACAAGTTGCTCGGCACACACATCACTACCACTTAGGATAAACACGAAATTAACCCACAAATGGTTTCTGAAATGATAAAAATCATTACTTTATCACTTACCAGATAGTAACATATGCTCTTCAAAAACAGTGGCAGGTGGAACTCGAGGCTTACAGTTTTCCACAGCTTTAGCAATCTCCCTGAGTTAAAAGAGAAAACACTATCTCCATTAATTCGAAATAAAATAAATTTAATTAAACTAATTCCCAGCTATGAAATTAAGTCTATTTAACATAATTATGCACATAATTATATACCTAATTCCAAATGTGCAGCAACAGTTATGCCTTTTAGTTTTCTCAGCAATGCAGAAAATGAATGTGTCAACTTTAACTTTTCTGTATTTTCCCAGTCTGCTGTGTACTGACTGCACCAGTTTCTGCCCTCAAGAGATAGAAACCGACATACGTAATGGTTTACGCAAATGCAAACAGCAAATCTCCTTTCTTTCCCAAACCCATAGATGCCCTTTACTCCATGAAATAGGTGCTTGCTTCTTAGTGGTTTAAAAGAAAAAAAAGCTTCATCATTGAGAAGGAGGAGCATACAGGAGAGGTGCCAGGAGCGGAGGCCCGTGTTTCAGGTCAGTTTTTCCCGAGCACAGAAAGCACAGAGTAGGGAGGGTCCATGGTAATAAATCACTAAAACTCCAAGATGATTAGTCTTCAAAATTTGCTTTGATTATGCATATACTTTTTAACCTTATTGGCTCTGGTAAATTATGTCTTTGATCAACCTGGAAAAATCTGTCTACTCCACTAAATTTATCAGGGCCAGTATGAAATCCTCACTCTGCTGCCCCCTAGACTGGTATGCCAAAGTAAAAGCAGCAAACAGACACACACACACAGGTAGGTAGGTAAGTAGATACAGACATACATATACCTGCATGCCAATACACAGACACAGAAACACAAACACACAGGTATTTTTAAAACAACTTTTTTTAAAAAGGAGGAGATAACCTTAAAAACAAAAAGAGATCCAAAGATTTAAAAACAAAAAGAGATCCACCTTCAACTACTGATAGCTTTTAGATACTATTTAAAAGATATTTCAGGGGCGCCTGGGTGGCTCAGTCGTTAAGCGTCTGCCTTCGGCTCAGGTCATGATCCCAGGGTCCCAGGATCGAGCCCCATATCGGGCTCCCTGCTCCCTCTCCCACTCCCCCTGCTTGTGTTCCCTCTCTCGCTCTCTGTCAAATAAATAAAATCTTAAAAAAAAAAAAGGTACTTTAAAAATTCCATAGGCTCTTCACAGAGTCTATCACAGAAGCCAACAAAAGCAGTGAACTGTTAGGTAATTCAGGATGGTGGACACATCGCGTGCACAAAAACAGACTCAGAACAGTGAGATGACTGGCTCAAAACAGGATCATCAGTCACAGGAGAGAAAAACAAATTACAAACAGTCTGAAACTGGATTTTATTCCACTTCTTATTCCTCTTATCAGCCACAAAATGGCAAGGACTTGAACACATACTCCACCAGGCTCTTCTTCCACACCACCATGCTTCACACGCTCACTCAACAACATGGAGTACACAATGACCTTAAGGTACCTGGTTGTCTTACTGTCTTTCCCTTCCATGAGACAACTAATGGACACATGTACTTGCCCACAAGATATATGAACCGTTCCTCCTTAATTTTCTGAATACTAGTTAGGTATTTAAGTGATAGAATATCATGATATCTGGAATTTGCTTCACAATATTCTAAGGGGGAAAAAGTTGGAAAATAGACAAAATAAGAATAGCAAAATCTAGAAAATTATCGAAACTCTGGAAATTCATTTTATTATTTTTCTACTTTTATTGGAATTTTTCACAATATAAAGGCATCTCAGTTTGCTAGGGCTGCCAAAATAAAATACCACAGGCTGAGTAGCTTAAAGAGCAGCAATTTCTCAAGGTTCCGGAAGCTAGAAATTGAGACGAAGGCGTGTGGACAGGGCCAGTCTCCTCTCAGGCCTCTCCGGCTTGGAGACAGCCGTCTTCCCCCTATGTGTTCACTGGATCCCTTCCTCTGTGTGTCTGTCTCACAAAGACACCAGTTACACTGGATTAGTGTCCACCCACAGGATTTCATCGTACCTTCATTATATCTTTAAAGATCCTATCTCCAAATACAGTCACATTCAAAGGAACTGGGCGGCTGGAACTTCAACACATGAATGGTGGGGGGTGGAGGACATGATTGGTCCCATGACAAAAGAGCGTATTTAGAAGTGATTCCTACCTGATATGATCTGGTGTCGTACCACAGCAACCACCCACTATATTGACCAAGCCATCCACAGCAAAGGCCTGCATTTCGGAAAAGAAAAAGTTTCACAGAGCCCATCTGAATTCTAAACTCGCTTCCACCAATTCAGCAGGAGATCTATGTTTCCTGAATAATGAATTTTTCATTGTAAAGAGAGTTAAACATACTTAATCCAAGATATAAAGCTTTCACGCACCCTGCATCTAAGTTTAAAAGCAGAAAATAGTCCAGATGCTATGAAATCCTTTACACCATTTATAAGTACAATGACATAATCATTTGCCTACTTGGTCATAATAGAGACTTTTTTTTTTCCCATATGCTGAGGTGAATGACTGTGAGCTGGATAGTGTATCAAATAACACATAAAGTGAGCTTCAGTTTTTATATTTAAGTTAATTTTAAATTTTAATGAACTAAAAATTCAGGGGTGCCTGGGTGGCTCAGTCGGTTAAGCATCTGTCTTCAGCTCAGGTCATGATCCCAGGGTCCTGGGACTGAGTCCCGCATCGGGCTCCCTGCTCAGCAGGGAGCCTACCTCTCCCTCTCCCTCTGCTCCTCCTCCTGCTCATGTGCGCGTGCGCGCTAAAAATTCAGTTCCTCAGTCACATTTCAAGTTCTCCAATAACCACATGGTAGTGGCTACATACTGGGCAGTGTGGGTCTAGAGTTTAACCATACGCTAGTTAGCGAAAGACAGTAACTGAGACAGGAAGTCAAGAAACTGAGAAGTCAGAGTATTGGAAAGATCATCTACTAGATAAGGAACTGAAATCACAAGAATCAAGTCAGAAATCATTTAGGGGAGAATGTTAGTGAGCCAAAAGCTGAAAGTTCAAGGAATGAGGAAGAGACCCAGGGGTTAGTGGGCAGTATGGTCCCATGACCTGGGATTCAAAGATGGGAGGTGTGTGGGTGATAAGGTGTGCAGGCGACAACAGGGAGCAAGGAGGACACCTCCTCCACCCAGAAGTTTGGTTGGGGTGGAGTGGGGGAGGGAAGCCACCACATGAGAGGACTGCAGAAGACAGCGAAGTTTCAATTAGTCTGGGTCCAGCCTGACTGGGGATTTTCCAACAGCCCCAGGGCCAGATGGGGAGAAAAATGCTGCCGGCGAGCCCCTCCCTCTGCCTCTACCATCGTAATTCAGAGTGGGTAAGCTTTTGTTATATAGACACTGGGATTTCTTTAGGAGAAAATTCTACTTTTAAATATTCTAAATCTAAGATTTCCATTACTCCAACTCTTAAAAAACCAAATGAAAGACCATCCTTAACCTTTAGTTGCATGGCCATCATATGCGGAGTTTCGTCGTAGTCACCAAATGTGTTGGGAAGACCTAAGAAAGCACATTTCAAGCATTACTGAAAACCATCTTAACAAATAGCCTAGTGTTTGTGAGGCTGCAGGTTTAAAAGTTAGGAAATTTTATATTTATAATTAAATGGTGATTACTTGCAAAAACAAATAATAGTTCTTAATATCGAACATAGTAAATGCAGAGATACCACACCTCTCCCCGCCCCCCAAAAAAATCACAGAGGCAAATAAACACAGGCTATTTCTCTTCCATTTGAAAGAAAAAAGTCACTACTATATGGGACAGAATTTCTCCAACCCTATCCCCTTCCCACAGAGGAAGCTCAATCTTGTCAGCTAGCTGCTTGGGGGTAGAAGCTGGGGACTACTACATACCCTTTGAACTAATGAGCACCTGGCGATATGAATTAAAAACAAACTCAAGGGTGCCTGGGTGGCTCAGTTGGTTAGGCGACTGCCTTCAGCTCAGGTCATGATCCTGGAGTCCCAGGATCGAGTCCCGCATCGGGCTCCCTGCTCAGCAGGGAGTCTGCTTCTCCCTCTGACCCTCCTCCCTCTCATGCTCTCTGTCTCTCATTCTCTCTCTGTCAAATAAATAAATAAAATCTTTAAAACAAACAAACAAACAAACTCAAAACACAACCAGTTCTCAAATAAATTTTTCCAAGTCCAAATGCTCAAGTAAATTTTCCCAAGTAAAATTTTAGCATCGAATTAACCAATTTCCTGTTTTATTTATTAGCTCCTTCCAGTTATCTTACTCCTTCTGGAGAAATAAAATTTGGTGAGCATTAAGATATACATATTTGGAGAAAGAAAGCTGGAAAATGATTGTTAGCCCTAAGGAGCTAAGCAAATACTCAAAAACATTCACCAGGAAATCTGGTTAATGCAGAATGGGTTACTAATTTCTAATTGAATAGTTTTAGAACAGTAAAAAATATCTGTATCTATATCTATATATAGTAAGCTAGAAGTGCTAACTTTTAGAAAGGAAAAAGCTGACAAAGATTGTTAACACAGAACAGAGAGGAGGGCTCCCTCTCCTCTTCTTTGCACTCATCTCTTTGACTGTGTTCCCATGGCCAGCACTGTCACCTAAAGCAAGGCTCTGTAACTAGACTTCATCCCCCAAAGTTCTGTCCAATCCTGAAGCTTGCAGGCTGAGTCAAATTGTTCCTTCAGGTCTAGAGGCAAGCAGTGGTCTAGACCCAAATACTCTTCATTTAGAAAATGGCCACTGAATTTCAACTACATACCAAGACCTGCAAAACAAATTCTTTTGGCCAAACTCTTTTAACCCTACCTACCCCATCCTATGTATTTGGATTTCCCCATGTGCAACTCCCTAGAAATACACACCTGCATTGGGATAACAGAGTACATAGGCTGTTGTACATTTTCCAATTGTTTCAATAAAAGGTCTCATTTCAGCTGCACCCAGAGCACAGTTTAATCCAATGCTGTAAAAACAAAAAGAAGGTATCAGGAGCATCATCTTGTATGCAAGGTGTTTATGTATATAAAACATTACAATAAAGTAAGGACTATATTTAAAACCAAGCAGATAATAAATCTCCATGTTAGCTTTAGCACCTTTATTCATATATAGTCAAAGCCATTTCACTGAAGTCCCTCTGAATGTTTCTGTCCATGTCTCCAATGTCAGATGATCTTACAGCTAAAGGACCCTGCCTATGGTAGCTCCTTGAAGAATTTGACAGTTTGGTTACTGGTATACCGAAAACAGAAATGCCAGCAAACTACCAGTGCTAACACACGTCTGATCTGAAAGCAATACTTATGAGAAACAGAAAGGAAAATCATGGAGGTAGAAGAGAAGGCACAGTAATGATACATGGAAGCCACTGTGCGAGTCCAGAAGACCAAGACTGAGTAGTCGTTGCTCTGTAACTGACTTGCAAGGTGACCTTGGCCTTACAGTTTGTCCTCTTATAAATTAAACTGGTTTATCTATAAAACCAAGTTTAATTTTGCATCTGAAACTTACTGTCTCAAATGAAACAGATCCAAGCAGAGCTGCCCTAACTGAAGTTTTCAGGGTGGAGGGCCTGAAACCCCTCCAATACCACTCTCAGTGGGGCCCCTGGGGCCCTCAGGAATTCAAAAATTAACTAGGAAGCTACTAGACTATTTCAATTGTTTTCTTTTACTATGATTCCTAACTGCAATGTGATACACTAGATTAGATCCTGAGGCAGAAAAAAAGGGCAATTGTAGAAAAACTTGAAATCTGAATGAAGTCTGGAATTTAGTTAATAATAATACTATTCTTAGTTTTGACAAAAGGACCATAGTTTTGGAAGACGCTAACATCAGGGAAAACTAGATGAAGAGTATATGGAAATTCTCTCTACTATCTTTGCAACTTTTCTGTAAATCAGAAATTACCCCAAAATAAAAAGTTTATTTACCAAATACAACACCCATGATAAAAACTCTCAGCAAACTAGGAATAGAGGGGAACTTCCTCAACTTGATAAAGAACATCTACAAAAAAACCTATAGCTGACATCATAATTTGATGTAAAACTAGACGCTTTTCCCCTAAGATTGGGAACAAAACAGAGAATGTCCATTTTCAACTCCTACTTGACATTATACTGGAAGTCCTGGCTAATGCAAAAAGAAGGAAAATACAAGGTATACAGATTGGAAAGGAAGACATAAAACCATCTTTATTCACAGATAGGATGTAGAAAATCCCAAAGAATCAACTAAAAATTTCTTGGAACCAATAAGCACTGATAGCAAGGTTGCAAAATACAAGGTTAATATACAAAAGTCAATTGTTTACCTATATCCCAGCCATGAGCTATTGAAATTAGAAATTAAAAACACAATACCATTTGCATCGGCACCAAAACAGATGAAATAGTGGGGTATAATTCTAACAAAGTATGTACAAGATCCACATGAAGAAAACTACAAAATGACAAGACTCAGAAGAAAGAAATCAAAGCAAATCTAAGTAGGTGAAAAGATATTCCATGGACATGAACAGGAAGACTCAGTATTATTAAGATGCCAGCTCTTCTCAATTTTACATATATATACACATATACATATATTCATTCACACAAACCCAGTGAAAATTCTAGCCAGGTATTTTGTAGCTATCAACAAAATGACTCTAACATGTATATGGACAGACAAACAACTCAGAGTAGCTAATACAATATTGAAGGAAAAGAACAAAGTTGAAGGACTGACACTAAAAGCTAAAGTAATCAACGATACTGGTGAAAGAAGAGACAAATAGATCAATGGAATGAAACAGAGAGTCCAGAGAAAGAAACACACACAGTCAACTGATCTTTGATAAAGGAGCAAAGGCGAGCCAACGGACAAAGGACTTCCTTTTCAGCAAACAGTGCTGGAACAAATGGACATTCACATGTGAAAAAATTCGATGACACACAGACCTTACACCTTTCACAAAAATTAACTCAAAATGGATCACAGACCTAAATATAAACTGCAGAACTATTAAAGATATAAAGATACATAAAAAGATAACGTAGCCTGAAACTAATATTATACTGTATGTTAACTAACTGGAATTTAAATAAAAACTTGGAAGAAAAAAAAAGGTAACACGGGAGAAGACTTAGGTGGCCATGAGTTTGGCCATGAGTTTTTAGATAAAACACTGAAAGGAGGATCAATGAATGAAAAAGCTGATAAGCTGGACTTCACTAATATCAACAACTTCTGCTCAGTGAAAGACACTATGCTGTTAAAAGCATGGGAAGACAAGCCACAGATTGGGAGAAAATATTTGCAAAACACATATTTGATAAAATAAGTGGTAACCAAAAGATAAAAAATTCTTAAAATTCAACAATAAATATATGCATCTAACGTAGGAGCAACAAAACATATAAACAATTATTAACAGACTTAAAGGGAGGAACTGACAGCAACACACCAACAGGGGACTTTAGTACACCACTTCCATCAATCGTGATCATCCAGACAGAAAATCAGTAAGGAAACACTGGCCTTAATAAGACACATTAGACCAACGGACTTAAATGATATACAGAACCTTCTATCCAAAAGCAGCAGAATACACATTCTTCTCAAGTGTACACCGAACATTCCCTACAGCACATGTTAGGCCACAAAACAAGTCTCAAATTAAAGAGAAATCATACCAAGCATCTTTTCCAACCACAATGGTAGAAAACTAGAAATCAATTACAGGAATAAAATTGGAAAAACTACAAATATGTGGAGATTAAACATGTTACTGAACAACTACTGAGTCATAGAAGAAATCAAAGGAGAAATTTAAAAATACCTAGAGACAAGCGAAAATAGAAATACGACACATCAAAATCTATGGGAGGCGGGGCACCTGGGTGGCTCAGTTAGTTAAGCAGACTCCCTTTGGCTCAGGTCATGATCCTAGAGTCCCAGGATCGAGTCCCGCACTGGGCTCCCTGCTCAGCAGCGAGTCTGCTTCTCCCTCTGACGCTCCCCCCTCTCATGCTCTCTCTCTATCTCATTCTCTCTCAAATAAATAAATAATATCTTTAAAAAAAAAAAATCTATGGGAGGCAGCAAAAGTGACTCTCTAAGGGGAAAGTTCAGAGCAACAGAGGTCAACCTCAAGAAACAAGAGAAATCTCAAATGAACAATTTCACTTTACACCACAGGAACTAGAATAAGAATAAATGAGGCCCAAAGTTAGCAAAAGGAAGGGAATAATAAAGTTCAGAGTCAAAATAAATGAAATAGACAGGGCACCTGGGTGGCTCAGTCAGTTAAGAAGCCAACTCTTGATTTCGGCTCAGTTCATGATCTCAGGGTGGTGAGATCAAGCCCCACATCAGGCTCTGCATTCAGCCCGGAGTTGGAGCCTGCTTGAGATTCTCTATTTCTCTCTCTCCCTCTCCCTCTGCCCCTCCCCCTGCATGTGTGCGCTCTCTAAAACAAATAAATCTTTAAAAAAATATAATAAAAAAATAAAATACAGACTAAAAAGACAAATAGAAAAGATCAATGAAACTCAGAGCTGATTCTTTGAAAAGATAAAACAAAATTGACAAACCTTCAGCTAAACTCACTGAGAAAAAAGGAGAACCCTCAAATAAATAAAATCAGAAATGAAAGCAGAGAAGTTACAATTGACACCACAGAAACACAAAAGAATCATAAGAGACTATTATGAACAATTATATGCCAACAAGTTGAAACTTCAAGAAGTGGAGAAATTCCCAGAAACTTACAACCTTCCAAGACTGAATCACAAAGAAATAGAAAATCTCAATAGTAAGGAGCCTGAAGCAGTAATCAAAAACCTCCCAAAAAACAAAAGTCCAGGACCAGAAGGCTTCACTCGTGAATTCTACCAAAACATTCAAAGAAAATGTCATACATATCCTTCTCAAACTCTTTCAAAAAATAGAAGAGGAGGAAATGCTTCCAAACCTCCTTAAGAGGTCAGTATTACCCTGATGCCAAAACCAGACAAGGACAGCCCCAAAAAAGAAAATTACTGGCGGGTGCCTGGGTGGCTCAGTTGGTTAAGCGACTGCCTTCGGCTCGGGTCATGATCCTGGAGTCCCGGGATCGAGTCCCACATCGGGCTCCCTGCTCAGCGGGGGGTCTGCTTCTCCCTCTGACCCTCTCCCCTCTCATGCTCTCTATCTCTCATTCTCTCTCTCAAATAAATAAATAAAATCTTTAAAAAAAAAAAAATAAAAAAGAAAATTACTGGCCAATATCCCTGATGAACACAGATGCAAAAATCCTCAACAAAATATTAGCAAACCAAATTCAACAATACATTAAAAGGATCATACCATGATCAAGTGGGATTTATTCCAGGGATGCAACGATGGTCCAACATCTGCAAGTCAGCCAATGTGTGAGCAGAAAGAAACCTTAAAAACCACACGATCATCTCAAAAGATGTAGAAAAAGCATCTGCCGAAATTCAACATCCACTTATGTTAAAAACTCTCAACAAAGAGAGTATAGAGGGAACATACCTCAAGATTATAAAAACCATATATGGCAAACCTACAGCTAACATCATACTCAACGGTGAAAAGCTAAAGCTTTCCTTCTAAAACCAGAAAAGAAAAGGATGCCCACTCTCTCCACTTTATTCAACACGGTATCAGAAGTTCTAGCCACAGCAACTAGGCCAAAAGAAATAAAAGGCATTCTAATTAGAAAGAAGTAAAACACACTATTTGCAGATAATATGAACTATATAGAAAACCCTAAAGACTCCACTAAAAAAAATTGCTAGAACTAATAAATGAATTCAGTAAAGTTGCAGGACACAAAATTCATATACAAAAAAAATCCATTGCATGTCTATACACTAATAGCAAACTATCAGAAAGAGAAATTAAGAAAACAATCCCATACAATTGCATCAAAAAGAATAAAATACCTAGTAATAAATTTAACCAAGAGGTGAAAAACCAGGATACTGAAAACTGTAAGACACTGATGAAAAAAACTGAAGATGACACAAAGAAATGGAAAGATAACCATTCTCATGGAATAAAAGAATCCTGTGAAAATGTCCATAGTACCCAAAGCAATGTACAGATTCTACAGCAATCTACAGCACAATCCGTATCAAAATTCCAATGCATTTTTCATAGAACTAGAACAAATAATTCTAAAATGTATATGGAACCACAAAACCCTCAAAGCCAAAACAATTCTGAGAAAAAAAAGAAAACTGGAGATATCACATGCCTGGATTTCAGACCATACTACAAAGCTGTAGTCATCAAAATAGTATGGTGTTGGCCTAAAAACAGACACACAGATCAATGGAAGAAAAGAGAGCCCAGAAATAAATCCATGCATATACAGTCAATTAATTTACAATAAGAAAGGCAAGAATATGCACTGGGGAAAGGACAGTCTCTTCAATAAATGGTGCTGGGAAAATTGGACAGCCACATGCAAAAGAGTGAAACTGGATCCCTGTCTTACACCAGACACAGAAACAAACTCAAAATGGATTAAAGACTTGAATGTAAGAACGGAAACCATAAAACTCCCAAGAGAAAACATAGGCAGCAAGCTCCCTGATATCCATCTTAGTAATGTTTTTTTTGGGGGGGATCTGATTCCAAAGACAAGGGAAACAAAAACGAAAATAAACAATTGAGACCACATCAAACTAAAAAGCTTCTGCACAGTAAAGAAAACAATCAACAAAACTAAAAGGCAGCCTACAGAATAGGAGAAGATATCTGCAAATCATACATCTGGTGCTCGCTTCGGCAGCACATGTAATAAAAACAGAATGATACAGAGAAGATCAGCAGGGCCCCTGCGCAGGGATGACATGCAAATCATCTATCTGATAAGGGGTTGATATCCCAAATATATTAAGAACTCATGCAACTCCATAACAAAAAAATCCAATTAAGAAATGGACAGAAGATCTGAATAGATATTTTTCCAAAGAAGATACTCAATAGGCCCATGAAAAGATGCTCAACATCACTCATCATCAGGGAAATCCAAATCAAACCCCAATGAGAGATCACCTGACACCTGTCAGATTGGCCGGTATCAAAACGACAAGAAACAACAAATGCTGGGGAGGATGTGGAGAAAAGGGAACCTTTGTGCACTGTTGGTGGGAATGCAAACTGGTGCAGGCACTATAGGAAACAGCAGGAAGGTTCCTCAAAAAATTAAAGACAGAAATACCATATGACCCAGCAGTTCCACTACTGGGTATCTATCCAAAGAAAATAAAAACATTAATTCAAAAAAAATACATGTATCCCTATGTTCACTACAGCATTACTTACAATAGCCAATAAGGGTATGATGCTAAGTGAAATAAGTCAGACAGAGAGAGACAAACATCACATGATTTGACTTGCACGTGGAATTTAAAAAACAAAACAAACAAAATGAAACCCAGACTCACAGATACAGAGAACAGACTGATAGCTGCCAGAGGGGAGGGAGTTTGGGGGTGGAGGTAATATGGGTGCAAATCAAGAAGCACAAACTGGCAGTTACAAAAGAGTAAGTCACTGGGATGTCATGTACATCATGGGGAATATAGTCAGTAATACGGTGTTAACTTTGTATGCGGACAGACGATAACTAGATTTATTGTGGCAATCATTTTGCAATGTACACAAATGTCAAGCCACTATGTTGTACACCTGAAACTAGTATAATATTTTAAGGCAGTTATACCTCCATTTAAAGAAAAAAAAAAAAGACTGCACAGCTAAGTTACAAGCCTTGAATAGACCTGTTCGGTTGCACCAGTCTCCATTTGGAATGCTTTTACTCTTTTTTTTTTTTTTTTAATCTTGTGCTACTGTCATCCATACTCAACACCAGGTAATAAACTAAATTTTTTTTAAATCATCACATTATCATTAGAAAGGATCCTAGACTTTTTCTAAACTTCGTTCTGATCCTAACTCATCTGGTTCAATAGTAAGGTGGCTTCACGTCCTCATTTGCGGCATGAGAAAACAATGCCCAATCAGCAGTGAGGGTCAAGTGAAAGTAACATCAGTAATACGAAAACGTTTCATAAAAACGCAGTCCTTCTCCTGCTCTTTGCTCATTCTGACACATCCATCTGCCTCTGCCTAGCGAACTCTGGCTCATGCTTCAAAAACGAGCTCAAGTGTCACCTTCTCGACAGAGCCATCCTTGAATCTCGCAAGGACACCATTAATCCGTCCTCTGTCCGGCCAGATTTGTGTTCATACTTCTGTACAGCAGTTGATATTTTATATTTTAATTTACTTATGTATTTCTCCTAGGGTGGACTATTTCACATTTGCCTGTATTCCAAGGCACAGAGTAGGATTTCAATTAATGTTCAACGAATTAATAATAATAATAATAATAATAATATAAAGGCTCTGTCCCATTGTACTTTGTGAACATATGTACAGTTTGCGAGAATCACAAATCAGTAAGCGATAGTTTCTTACACACTTTGTTACATACTATCTGTTTACATATACACACATATGTGCATATACACATTATTTTAAAATTATCATATATTTGTTAACAGGACTCCTCTATACTGAGATCGACCCTTAGTACTGAACTAGAAAGAAAACCAGTAGGCACTACTCAGAGTTCTGAACCTGGAACAATATAAATAGGACCTGATACAATTCTCCAATTCCTGGGCTGCCTTCCATCCACCTATCTGCCCCTTCGGTCTGTAAGATTCCTAACAAATCAGAGACCAAATATATTCTCTCTGTGAATGGCCTACAGATGAATGTTGAAGACACAGAAAGAATTACAGGATAACAATAATAAAAAAAAAAAAAATGAAACCACTGAGAGGGTCAAAAGTTAGAATTCATTGCATGTTTGCTTAAGGAACAGAAATATAAATTTTTGAAACTCCATTAAAATATCATCCTTGGATTCCCGCCGGTGAGGCAGGGAGTGGGAGAACATCCTCTAAGGATGTCCTCTGGGAACAGTCAAGAAGACTAAAGAGCAACATGACACTTGGGGCAATGCAGGGGGTTTCATCTACACATCTAGGGGTTCCAACCAGATCACAAATTAAGACTCAGTAAAGGGGGTGGGGAAGAGAGCAAGAGAATAAAAGGAGGAATGCTCAAAATATATGAGGAAAGACAAAAAAAATCGAAAGTAAACTAGATAAGGTTTGTCCTCAGAGACCCCTACATTTTCCTATCCCCAGTTTTCCTGTTAAACATTTACTGTAGCCATCCTACATGCCAAGGACTCTGTTAAGCACTAGAGACATAAAGATGATGAAGAGATTGCTTTGGAAAAGCTCATAAGCTGTTAAGGGGTCAATCACAGTCCAGTTCAATACAGTTACTTTCTTAATTATCAGGCCCAGTCAAATGGATAACAATGCACTCTAAATTACAGCAGCTTTTAAGAAATCACACAACCGGGGCGCCTGGGTGGCTCAGTCGTTAAGCGTCTGCCTTCGGCTCAGGTCATGATCCCAGGGTCCTGGGATCGAGCCCCACATGGGGCTCCCTGCTCGGCGGGAAGCCTGCTTCTCCCTCTCCCTCTCCCACTCCCCCTGCTTGTGTTCCCTCTCTCGCTGTGTCTCTCTCTGTCAAATAAATAAATAAAATCTTTAAAAAAAAAAAAAAAGAAATCACACAACCACACTAACTCAACTGTAAGGCATGTCATGAAATTAGAAACATTAGAACATGAAAAAAAAAACAATATCAAATAACTGATAAAGAGTAGTAGAGCCCATGGCTGTGAGCATGCCCCTATGCTAGACCCACTACTGACTGCACGCTGGGCAAGTCACAACCTCCGAGCATCTCTGTCCCCTTCTCATCAAAATGAGGACATGAACAGCAGGGCCCAGCTCAAGGTGTTGTTGCTGGAATTAAAAGAAGTCAGTCACATAAAGCACTTAAATCAGCAAACTCAATAAATGCCTATTACTATTATTTTTACGGCAAAGACTATAATAAAGTAAACAGAGTGCTCTGAGGACATCAACCTGGGCTAGTCAGAGAGGGAGAGTTCCCTGGAAAAGACCCTGGAGAGGATTCTTAAAAGCTAACAAGGTGTGTGTGTGTGTGTGTGTGTATGTGTGTGTGTGTGCTGGGCGGGGACAGGCACAGCTTCCAGGAGGGAAGGAGCCAGGATCCAGCAGAGCATGACTCTGTGTGTGTGTGTGTGTGAGTGTGAGTGTGTTGGGCGGGGACAGGCACAGCTTCCAGGAAGGAAGGAGCCAGGATCCGGCAGAGCATGACTCCGTGTGTGTGTGTGTGTGTGTGTGTGTGTGTGTGTGTGTGTGTTGGGGGGTGGGGGAGGCAGGCACAGCTTTCAGGCAGGAAGATCAGTACATGTGTGGAAAAGGCACAGATGACAACAGTGTACACTCTTGGAGGTTTTGTTTCATTCATGGTATGTAATTTAAAACATTTCTGACAAGAAAAATAGAATGTAAAAGCCAGGTGAATTTTTTTTTAAGATTTATTTATTTTAAAGAGAGAGCACGAACAGGAGGGAAAGCGAGAATCTCAAGCAGACTCCCTGCTGAGTGTGGAGCCTGACGCGGGGCTTGATTCCAGGACCCTGAGATCAGGACTTGAGCAGAAACCAAGAGACGGACACTTAACTGACTGTGCCACCCAGGCGCCCCAAAGCCAAGTTAATTTTAAAGATAAAAATCTGAGCTTTAGAATTCCCACCTTATTCCAAGCTGGACTGCTTCTGTTTGCTCCATAAGCATGGAGATAAAACACTTTGCAAAGCCCTGCCCTAGGAATGTAAGCACTGTTTTTGTAGCATTACGACTGAGCCAAGCACAGCCTTAAATTGTGAGGGGCGCACTTACAAACAGCCAACCGTGTGCCTGATCCAAGGGGCAGGAGCACTTGCCCAGCCCCTCAAACTGACTCATTCAGGCAGGGGTCTTCTGACACCCTTAAGAAAAGTCTGAATGTACTTCCCAGAAATCCAACATCCCATGCGGGTGGTTCAGTGGAAATACGCAGCAGCGATTTTTGTTGCCATGAGAAAAGATCCCTCTAAAAGGAATGGGGTCAAGGAAAGAATGATCACTTACCAGAGTGGGTCTGCGTGAGACACACTGATGACAAATGCCTCTCCTGTCTGTCCGGAAAGAGTTCGCCCACTTTTATCAATAATTGTCCCTGAAATCTGAATTAACAAAGTAAACTCAGTCAACAACAGAGGCTCAAATTAAGAACACGGACACAAAGATGAAATAAAAACAGAAAACTGTTCTTTTACGAGGAAGGGGAGTGTGGAACTCTCCCACAGAAAGCACTTTTCATCATGGTCAGAAAGGACATGGGCAAAGGGATTGTGGGGAGGAGTCAGGAAGCCATAAACACAGAAAACAGGGAAAGTCACTGAGGCAAAAGCAATGACCAACAAAGCTTTAGAATTCACACATCCAGTCCCATCGCAGAAGGCTTTACCAGAGACCTCAGGCTGTCCTGGCTATTTCCCCTGCTTCGTCTAACACCCCTTGATTTGATTCTAGTCTTTTCCCACCAAGCAATCTTGGGACTCTCCCGGGGGTCTGTCTACTTGCAGGCTGGTGTCATCCAATCTGGGAATTTCAGTCAGCATGCAAGCCCACCTCTCCTGGGGCCCTATCAGAGGGAGTCCCGAAGCCTTTGACTTCAGGGGACCAATTCAGCCAGGCTTCTTTCGAATAGCCTGCCTTCCACCAGCCACTTCTGGGTTCACCTTCTTTGCATTTCCAGAGCTGAGACAGCTACTGGTTTACAGCTGCCAGTAGGAGGAAGGTGAACAGAGGAAGCTGAAGTGGGTGGTTCCTTAAAGATACTGCAGCTAGTTCTCCTATGCCAGGAAAACAAAAACCCTACCCTCAAGTTGACAGTATTAATAATAAAAGACAAAAATCATCATGCAAATTTTAGAACTTACAAAGATAGGCCGGGGGCGATATTCCTCTTCAAAAAGTGTTTGGAGTGCAAACAAGGCAGCCTGTCAGTGGGAAAAAGAACATCTTTATTTCTGAGAGACTGTGTCCCCGGTCAGTCTAACTGGCTGATGAGAATGCTCCCTTTTCCAAAACCTCTCTAGATGTGATCAACATTGCACACTCTGGGACAGACACGCATCCTCTCTGTAAGGTACGATACTGATACCCCTTTCTCGAGGAGAACACAGTACCTACTGAAACAAAACAGATGCTGGCTCAGAGTTTACTACAAACTAATATTTTCTCCAAAGAGGAGCTCAAGATCTATGCTCTTTCTTCCTTCTCCCAGTCAAAATTAAAAATAGATGAATAAGAATGCCTCCACCATCCACATCCTCACAGATACACGGGAGGTACAGAAATGAACAGCACACGCTGTTCCCGTGCAAATTAGAGTGAGCTCAGAATGGGCTGTGTAGGTACTAATGCTAAGTAACTCAGTGCATGCCCGTGATGCATTAAGTTCCAGGGAACATCTTCTCCTTCTTTTGATCACTGTATTTCCTGATTCCAAGACGTGCACATTTTCATCATTTGCTGAAGTCAGAATGCAACCTGTCTATAATGTATTCCTTTCATGGGGATGGTGGGTTTCTTTCGCACAGAAAGGTATTAAATCAACAACATGAGTTGTTGTTGTTGTTGTTGTTGTTTTTTTAAGAACTAGCCAAGTTGATCCTAAAGATCTTATGGAAAAGTAAATGAGGAAGAATAACCAGGAAAATTCTGGGGGAAAAACAGAGGGTGAGGGAAGTTAATGAAAGTCTACCAGTTATTCAAGAGGTATTTTAATCGCAATGGTACGGAAAATAGCAGGATAGGAGTGTGACATCAGACAGATGACTGGAATAGATTCTACCCAGATGCACTTCTGAATTTAGGGTGGTACACGATTCCTATCACTAGGAAATGGTAGGATATTTAATAGATGGTGTTAAGAAAACTAGGTAAACCTTAGAGAAAAAGAGTACCTAGTTAGATCTCTACCACATTCCTCACTCCAAAATAAATTTGACGCGTCATGGGGACAACCTGTCCCTCAATAATCGAAAGAATGTAATGTCACACTTTCCTCTACCTGCGTAGCATCTCTATCAGGACCCCCACGCCGGTAATAGCTGACCCAGGAAAGACCTTGATGCCCAGGGAATAGGAAAAGGAAGGATATTTAGTTTTCACTCCATACATTTACGTACATTTTAAATTTAGAACCATGTATATATATTTACTACATCTGCATATGTGCACCTAATTAATAGCTATATGTGTATTTACTTTCATAATTAAAAAAAATGCTTTTGAAAGTTAAAAAGATAATCTTTTGAGGTTTTTCTCATCCCACTGGCCTCAACTAGAAATGCTCAAAAATAGAATGGAACAGAAGACTTTTATTTAACTTTGACAATGGCTTCTCGCCCCACTGGGGGACTCATCACAGCCCCCACCCCAGCTGTCCCTTTCATCTCCCTTAACTCACCTTGGCATTAGCGGTATCAAAAATAGTTTCAATGAGTAAGATATCAACCCCACCATCCAGAAGCCCTTTGGCCTGCTCTTTGTATGCTTCAACGAGCTCATCAAATGCTGCAAAAAATAAATCGCATCCAGTCATAAAAATCCTCTCAATGATCAGGACATGCTATGTTCAGGCCTGGCACCTGTCAGCTAACTATTGCTGGTTTCTAATGCTTAATTTAAGGACATCACCTTTTGTGAGAAACCAAATAAAGAAATGGAGCATTGATGTTAATGAAACCTGTAGACTGAACACAGTCACTCCTAAACACTTACCACACAACCTCCACATCCCACGTATGAGCCAAGAATGAGTGAGTGAGCAGGTACATGGTTTAATGAGCCCTGTACCTTATTTTCAACACCTTCAAGGTACATCATTCTTCCTAGGAATGGTTTTAATCAGTCCAGTTAAGGGATGAGTGCGAGGAATAAGTAGAGAAACACATCACCCTGACTTGGAAAGATGGCAGGTCTAGTCACATTCTCTCACACTGGCTGTGGTAAAAGGCTTCAGTCCTGTGGACTTCACTCCTGCCTGAGAGAAAACCTGCCTTGAAGGGCAATTTCAGTCTGAAACCAAAGTGTTCAATCATTCCTGGGTACAATTTTTTTTAGAAACATCTTGAGTTGTCCATTTCCATTTGAGAGGTCATCCCTCTCCCCATTTACCTCCCAATGAAAAAAAGACAAAGACTTGGTTATTCAATAGGAAAACCCAAGTAGTACCTTTATGCTTGCTGTATACAGCACAAGAGAAAGGAAAACTTAGCCCCTCGTGGTCATGCCTGGATCAAAGAGGGCATCGATCACGCATAAGCCCAGTATGAGCAACCCCTAGTGAAGAACTATGATATCAGCACATGGAAAGTTCTATAACCAAAAACCTACAAACCATACTTGCCTGAACTTGTCATCTACACAAAATTCTTCACCATACAAAGTATCAGTACTATTCAGCTAAGTTTAATTCTTTTTGTATTTCATTGTCTTGATGCTTAAGAAATTGACCTAGATATCTAGATTTTTTCATGAAATCTCAATGTAAGTATGTTTCTATACATTAGTTTATAATGTCAACAATGCTAGTATGTTTATATAGTTTGGAGTGATTTCTGACATAAAATGGGGGCCCAGTGGGTTATCCCATAATAGACCAAGGCCTAGTGTCCATATTTGCTCAACTTCTCAGTTTAAAGCTTTCTCTTGATTAGTTTCCTTTCCTCAGGTGATAAAGAAGCATGATCACAATACCATGTACATTTGAAATAATAAAAGTAGTAATAATAACAAGATCTTTTTATTTAGATGTTTACTACATTCCAGGGACCATTATAAGCCCTTTATGTCCATTAAGTCACAATAACCCTGAGGAAGAGCCTATTATTGGTCCCATTTTACAGATTTTAAGATCACTGAAACACAGACGTACTTGCAGGAGGTCAAAGATTATTTACAATACTCACTAATGTTCCTGTAATCTGGTCTCTCCACAGACGGGGACACAGACAGTGTCTTATTAGTTGGACCCAGAGCTCCTGCCACAAACCTCTTAATTCCTTTGGGAAAAGAAAACCAAATGTAAAAATCTCTAAAGAGCTTGACCTTTTTGTTGTGACTCAATAGGCCATAAGATTTTCCCCTAGAACATAGGTCTATAATCCTTTATCCACAACTCGGAAATACAAGAGCACAGATTATTTTCTTAATTCATTTGACAAGAAAACGACTTCTCCTGGACCAACAAGAGGCTCTTTAAAGTCTTTATCACACTCAGTGAGACAATGCACAGATTTGACTGCAAATGTGTATCCGAGGATAGGAGCTATCCCGGACCCCACCGGGAAAATTATGAAATACAGGGATGTATACAGCTGATTGCCACGCCAATCCAAAAGACTCCGAATTCTCACCTATCGGGCTTCAAAGCGTTTCAGTAACTCTTTTTTATCTCCACAGCCGTGTTTGGATAAATTACCTCCCCTTACTCTTAAGGAATCTTGAAGGTCCTGAACCTAACACAGATTCTACAAAAGCTCCTCACAGTAGTGTTCAACTTGAAATGCTCTCCAGTATCGGGCTGCAGGCCCTTCACTGGGGGGAGACTATTAGATCAGGATTAACAATTATAAAGCCTAAAATTAAAATATGAAACTGGTCAAATCTTACTGTAAGCACTCTTTTAATAATTCTTTAATAACCTTTCCTCCGGGCTAGAGTCCAGGTGCTTCTAAAAGAGCCTCAAAAGTTAGGTTCATCTACATGTCATAACTGAAGCCGGGGGAACACGGCCCATCACCTTTGGTGATGGTAACCACTCAGTAACCTGGGTTACGCTTTACAACTTAAGTGGTGAAGATTACCAACGAGTTGATAACCCAGCCTTTGAACAGGTTACCTTGCCCAAAGCTGAACAATAATGTGCGTATAAGAAAAATGTCCTTATCTTTCCCTGCTTTCGCTGGTTTCACATTCTCTGACCCGCGACTCTGTTGGGGTAACAGTCTATGCACATCCGTGGATTTAAACACTATCTCCCAGAGGCAGAGTTCCCATAAATTGCTTCGGTCTTTCTTCATTAGTATGCTGTGCCTCACTTCCTAGCAATTTTGCTTTATATTTTCCCCTGTTGGCAATAATTTTACATTTCCAAATCTTAAGGGGCTCCATATATTTCTTCTATTCCTTTCCCTCCCTCAGAGCCTCCCCACCAGCTGGCGCCCAAGTCATGTTATGGCAGCCAGCCAGGAGGGTAGTTATTTCAAGAGGCTGCTTTTCACGTTCCAGCAAGGCTGAGTCTCATACCACACTCCTGTGTGTGCTGCACAGAGCCTTCAAGGACATTAGGGATAGGACACAGAACATGCTCAAAAGGCAATGGCTCTTCACCTACAGAAGCCAATCACAAGGACGATGGTAGCTTCAAAGATATTTGAGAACATCAAATATCTTAATGTTAACCGACATAACCAGAGCAGGCAACTGTCACCTGAATGTGCTTCCAAAAGGAGAAAAATCACCTTAGCTGTAAACATGCGAAGAAGCTATAACTATGAAAAGAAAAAGTAGCTATAGCTACAAAGTGAAGCTGGAACCCGCAGTAGAGGAAACCCCAAGCCCAAAACCCAGGGTGACAGAATCAATTCAGAGAGACCGGGGAGGGCTTGATTATGAAACTGCAAAGAAGTCACCTACCCACAGGTACGAAACAGCATCTGAAGTGTTGCTGGTGGGCCACTTGTCATGGAAGGGAAAAGCGCAATGATGACAGCGCATGATAGCTGCGACTCTCAAAGGAGCCATCCTTGCAGCCGTGCCTTACCTGTCTGGAGAGACACCTCCTCGGCTGCCTTTCTGGCCACCCCCGCAGAGCACTTGTTCATCTGGTAGGCCTACACATCAACACAAACGTTAGCTAGCACTTCTCTCCCTCCACCCAATAAATTAGGGATTCGTGACCTTATAAAACCCAGTTTTTTATGTCGAGTAAAGGACATAAAAAAGGACACTTGGGTTGATTCCACCTTTTGGTGATTGCGAACAGTGTGGCTGTGAACATGGGTGTACAGAAAATGTCGAGTGAATTAATAGGAGGTCTGAGCGAAATCTTAGCCAAGAAGGAAGCAGGAGAGCCAAGAGTCCTTGAGAACCACTCTGAGCTTCTTCCCCTTAGCCATGAGCTAACTATTAGAAAAAGGGCAATCTCTTGGACATCTGGTATGTCAAAGAGTAAGCTGATGCAGTTAAATCCTCTGCGAATCAGAGAAAGCACAGGAATGGAAAAAGCACAGGCTTCAGAGACAGGAGACGGGGGTTCGAGGACCAGCTCTCTCAGGGCCTGCCTGGGCAGTTCCCTTAGCCACTTCTCCGGGCCCTGACTTCCTTCTCTATACAGTGGTTGTACTCAGGGGTTCCGAACTTTTCGCAGATTATTAGCCTCTTTAGAATTTGGTAAAGGGCCATGAACCCCCTCACTAGGAAATAAAAAGTATGCACATACACACAAAATAATGCCTACAATTTAAAGAGGTTCATAGGCCTGCTGAAACCCTTTCCCAGAACAGGTTAGAAGGTGCTAGACTTGTGGTCTTCATGAGCCCTTCTCAGATCCTATGCACCGTGGTAATTAAGAAACCAGAATATCCTAAAATAGGGGTTGGCAAACTCTATAGGTCCCAGGGCAAATCTAGCCTAGGCCAGTTTTATAAATAAAGTTTTACTGGGATACAATCAAGCTCATTCGTTTGCATATTGTTTACTGTTGCTCTTGCACTATAATAACAGAGTTGAGTGGTTGCTGTATATGGCCCACAAAGCCTAAAATATTCACTTATCTGGCCCTTTACAGAAAAAGTTTGCCAACTCCTGCCCTAAATCACACAAAACTAATCATTTTCCCTTGATAACCCAAAAGACGCGAGATCTCACAAAGTCCCAACATCATGAGAGAAATCAGTGTTGCATGAAAACAGAGGCATGCGTCGGGAAAAATCCCACACAGACGTGGGTACGGCAGCATCTACTATGTACTCCCATCATCCACATTTTACAAAATTTGAAAAAGGAGCATCATATTGATTAAAAAGAAACCAGATCCTTCACCCCACACCCACTAGGATGGCTACTATCAAAAAAAAAAACAAAATGAAAAAACAGAAGATAACAAGTGTCAATAAAGCCGTACAAAACTTGGAATCCTTGCATACTGCTGGTGGGAATATAAAATGGTGCAGCCAATGTGGAAAACAGTATGGTGGTTTCTCAAAAAAGGCAACAGAATTACCACTTCTGAGTATATATTCAAAGGAAATGAAAGCAGGGATGCAAACATTTTCTGTACACCCATGTTCACAGCCACACTGTTCACAATCACCAAAAGGTGGAATCAACCCAAGTGTCCCTAACAAACGAATGGATAAACAAAATGTAATACACACACACACACACACATACATACAGGGGAGCATTATGCAGCCTTAAAAAGGAAATTCTGACACTTGCTACAACATGAGTGAACGTTAAGCTAAGAGTCATAAAAGGACAAAAACTGTACGAGTCCATTTACGTGGGGTACCTAGAGGAGTCAAATTCATAGAGAAAGAAAGTACAGGGGTGGTTTCTGGGGCCCAGGGGGGTGAGGGGAGGACGGGGAGTTACTGAATGTAATGCGTACAGAGCTTCAGTTTTACAAGATGACAAGAGTTCTGGAGATGGATGGTGGTGCTGGCTGCATAGCAACATGAATATATTTAATCCCACTGAACCATACACTTAAAAATGGCTAAGATGGTCAATTTTATGTTACACGTGTTTTGCCACAATTAAAAAAAAAAAACCTGCCACCCAGGGCATAAAAAGGGTGCACACACAGCTGATCATTGTGCCTTTATCAGCAGCCACTGCTTAATAAGTATCATTTTTACCTGATTACTTGCCCATAAAAGAAATCAGTTAGAAATGAATGGTCTGCTGTGTTCATAAGCAGAGAGATTCAAAGCGTTTTCCCAGTCTGACCACAGGCATCAGCTTGACGCTGCAGCGTCTGATGGTTTTCTCACCAGCAACTATCAAGGCAGTAAATGCCCAGAAACATCTTAGTTTGAGAACAAGGGCATTCTTACCAAGTGTTCAAGGCCATAGTCTGCTTGGGCAATGTGAGTGCTGCTAAAAGTGTTTGTTTCGATGATATCTGCCCCAGCCAGCAAGTAATCCTGCAACGAGATAGCAATGTCAGTGCTCGGAGTTTCAAAGCCCCTGTCGCCCAACAATAAACACATCTGTTCATCCCCACCAAACACCTTGTGACTGCTCCCTAAGCGCAGGCCCTGCACTAGAGGCCAGAGATGCAAAAAGATGCAAGGATTTCAGAGAGAGGAATGTGGTATAAATAAACAAACGCAGAGCTTGAATTCAGACACAGTTCACATGCTAAGCTGGGTGAATGGAATCAAGTTCCTTAAACCCTGAGTTCCAGTTTCTCATGGAAAGTACTAGAACCCAGCTCCATGGCATGGCTGTGTGATGACACAAGTTCTGACCCAGGATGGCGCGCTCCAGCCTCAGCACAATTTGATCCCCACTGGCAACGGCTCTACGTCTGAGAGCCCAGTCCTGCCCGTAATTGTTTCAGTCTCTCTCTCTGCGGGTCCCTCTGAGCCAGATCAGCACTCCTTCTAGAACCCTGAGGATCTCGGTGCCTTCCTATCCTCCCTGTTCGAAACCCATCTTCCTCATTTCACTCTTTGGACGACACCTCCACAACCTCAGTGCGATGAACACTCTGGAATCCCTCAACTCCCTTGATTTTCCAATAGTGACTAAACCCAACCCCTCCCCAACTGATGAACACCTGTTTACAAAATAGCTGGGAAATGAAAACCAAGATTTACACATATTTATAATAAGTCACAAACATCCTAAATATCCACCACTGGAAAAAACTAAATAAGCTAGAATGTATCCATTTTATAACATGCTTTGTGGCAGTTAAAAACATTGTGTATAGCTACATATACTGACATGGAAAGATCTCCAAAAATATTGAGTAGAAACCAAAATTGATTGATATGTAAAATGGGACACCATTAAGTGTAAAGCATACATGTATACAACAGTATGAGTTTTCTACAGGTAAATATGTATACACATATACATATGCACATATATATGCGTACGCATATGTATGCATATATATGTAAATGCGTAACAAAGAAATCTGGAAAGACATACAGCAATTAATGTAAATGGTTATCTCAGGAGAAAAAATAGAAATTTGGAGTAGTGGTCAAAAGTGAATTTATTCTCATCTATGGGTTTTGTTTTATGAGAGCAAATTAAATTAAAAGAAAAAGAACAAGAAAAACTGGAAACAACATTAAAGCTTAGGAATAAGTGAATTAGTTAAGTAATTAATAATATATACATAGAATACATTATGAAGTTATTAAACCATGTTTCAGAATATTTAATGCTCATGTATACAGATAAAAATACAAATTATAAAATAGTACAAAGGAATATAATTAAAATTTAATTTTTAAAATCCCAGTATAAATACTAGATTAAAATGTAAGTTAAAATATGTGAATGGATAGTAGTTATGTCTTGGTATTGATATGTCCTGGTTTTGATTTTCTCTTTTATGATTTTCTTTTTTTTTTTTTTTCTAAGATTTTATTTATTTATTTGTCAAAGAGATAGAGAGAGCACAAGCAGGGGGAGCAGCAGGGTAGAGGGAGAGGGAGAAGCAGGCTCCCCACTCAGCAGGGAGCCCGATGTGGGGCTTGATCCCAGGACACTGAAATCATGACCTGAGCCGAAGGCAGATGTTTAACCATCTGAGCCACCCAGGCATCCCTCTTTTATTATCTACTTTTTTTTTAAGCAATAAACATGTTTTGTCTTTACAATTAGGGAAAAAAATTTCTACGTTCACAGTTTTCTCCAATTTTGTGTAGATTTGAAAATTTCCACACTGTATAGTTTTCTACAGGTAAGTATGTAGGGATTTCTTCTAGCTCTTCATCCTCTCTCTGTGCCTTTTCTCCTGGCTCAATATCCTCACTTGGGGACTCCAGGCAGGACGTCCCTCTATTCCAAACCTATTCCAAACCTATTCTTGCCAATTTCCAAACCTATTCTTGCCAGTTTAAAAAACGTGTGATCTGAGGCACGCTACTGAATTTCTTTACTCCTCACTTCTCTCATGGAGAACGCTGTCAGGAGTCAAGGAGGACGTGAAGGACAGCATTTGTAGATGCTAACAGAGGCTCTGACTTCTGTCTCCTGAGAGAGCTGCTATGGGCTAGCAATGCCTGAGGTGCTCACCCGCACTCCCTGCGGACAGCTCCCACACACGTTTCCCTGGGCAGAGCCCAAGGTGTGGTGACACCAGCCCTTGTGGTATGTCAGCAACAACCATGGGAACTTTTGGGAGAAAAAGGTATATTACTCACAAGTCCTGGAGGGTACAGGTATGCCCAGGGCCATGCTTCAAAGGGCGAGGGCAGATGGGCGGTGGGGGTGCTGAGCACAGACATGGGGTTCTGCCTTCTTGGGGGGTACAAGGATGGGGCACCTAGGGTTTCACAGTTTCACTCTTTACTGCTGAATTTAAAACGGAAGAGTGGGGATCAGGGTGTGGAAAGGGAAAAATGAGAACCGTCAGTTGTCTGGGTCATCCAGGTCTCCCCAAGAGTGGAACTCATGGGTGGGAGCAGCCTGCTATCTAGTTGTTCAGCAAGTAGCAGCGTCATGTTTAATACAAGAGATGTCTCTGAAATGGATATCTTGGCAATCCAAAGCCTGATGTCAGGCATTTACATTACCACCAAAGCAGCTTACTGTCAGGCACCTACATTACAAATATAACTTGGACATTCCATTAAAATTAAACACCAGGGGATCTGATCTGTGGTCACTAGCTCCACTAGAAATAGCCACGTGTGAAAAAAACACAGTCTGTTTACCTTCTTCATCCATGAACACGACATGCTCTCCATATCTCCAGCTAGTAAATGTGCCCCCAGAAATGGGACACCCAGGTATACTTTATTGTATTTACAGCCATTTTTGTTTCATGTACCTATCATGGGAACCTCATTGTTCCATCTAGATGCCTACCTAATACACAGGGCAAGGATTCTTTCCTCTATTGAGTGCCTCCTATATGGGAGGCACCCGGGTGGCTCAGTCATTAAGCATCTGCCTACGGCCCAGGTCATGATCCCAGGGTCCTCGGATCGAGCCCTACGTCAGGCTCCTTGCTCATCGGGGAGCCTGCTTCTGCTTCTCCCTCTCCCTCTGCCTCTGCCTGCCACTCCCTGTTTGTGCTCTCTCTAATAAATAATTTTTTTTTTATAAAAAAAGCGTATTTGTAACCATACCAAGCAATTCATACCCATGATGACATTCCCAATCGACTAGGATTTTATAATAGGATTTAACTACATATTCTCAAGGCCTAGCAGAAACACTTAGTTACCATTCTTCTGGCAGAACCACACCTTTTCAAGGACCAATTTTCAATCTTCTAGGACCTAGAATTCCCATTATGAGCAAAGGAAAGGCATTCTTAGCTTTTCTTCAAATGAACGCCATTCTGCATGTAACCTAAAACAAAGTCTTGACCACGCAAGAGAATGATCCCTTCCATTCCCGATGGATCATTTAATCACAAAGTGATTTGTTTAAATGACTTTTTTTTTTCCTTAAGAAGAGTGTGAACACATCTACAGCAATGCCCTTCTCCAGAAAATAAAACTTTCTCACTTCACTGGTAAATACACTTTGTCCTAACTGAATCCAGACCAGGAAAACAGATTCAATCACCTCAATATCTCTTCTGGTTGTAATTCTATGAAATTATGATGATAACCTATCAAACAATTTCGTTCTGTGTTTATTTCTAAATTTTAAAAACCTACCGCCCCCAGTTCCTCATTTCTTTATGCCGGCTAACCGTTTTTATTGGAGACAGAAAAATGGAATGAAAGAACGTAGGATTTCAAGTGAGGAAGTCTCCCTAACATTAGGCTCTGGGAGTCTCAACTTCCAAATCTTCAAAATGAGAATAACCACCACCTTTTGGTTTTTCTTTATCGGGACTATTGTGGTGACTTAGGTAAAGTAGTGTATGTGAAAAGCCCAATTTGCCCAAGATTTTTATGGTCTTTCACTGGAGTTTAACTGTCTCGAAGGCAGACAAACTACCTTTCTCATCTCCTTATCCTGAATGTTCATCACAGTGCAAGACCTTAATCGTGTGCCCAACGCCTTCTTTGTGAACAAATCACCTCTTTCTTCTGTACCTTCTAGAGCCCTCAATATGCGGAGCGGCTTATAGGATAATGGACTGAGAACAGGAGACACGGCGGATACTATACCTTATGGATTTGGTAAATGACACTGGGTTGCGTTATACTTAAAATGTCGTTGTTGCCTTTCAGCGGCCTGGCGTGATCTTGAAATTCGTGACCTCGGAAGTCTTCTTCACTTAGCTTATGCCGCTGAATCATGGTCCCCATCCCTCCATCCAGCACCATGATCCTCTCCCGCAGAATGGCTTCAATCTCATCCTGCAGGCTTTTCTTCACACCTGCTTCAAAGAAAGTGAAAAATCTGACTTTCAAAACCAGGGGGAAAAGATGTGTGGAAAAGGTTTCTAAGAACTACTGGAAAGCCACAGAAACTATGGTGATTGGAGTCCCTGAAAATTCCTAACATGGAGCCTCCTCCTTGGTCAGCTTTTCTTGGCTACCCTCAACACAGCCCACATCTACTGTCCCAGACCTGCTCTCTTTTAGCTCCAAATCCTTCTCCCTCTGTAGGAGATTCTACCTAATCCCATTCAAAGAAGTCTTCTATTGGGAGCTCCAAAATTCACCCCACCCTCCACCTCATAATCCTCTTACAGCTTGGCTTACGCTACTTTCCTTCTCTCTGCACTTAGGGAAGATTCGCACGTCTGTACACACTGCAGGTCTGTCTGTACCCACTGCAGGTCTGACGGTGAAAAGCATGCCTCTATTCCTCCTCCCATTTTCATAAAAAATCTAAGCACTTTCCCATGGGGTCCCTATGGTATTCACTTCTCAATCCAGAAATATAAACTATTTTTGGTCTTTAAGACAGTTTAGTATTTACCATAAAACAACCTCGCCCCCACATATACAAGTTCTGAGATCTTGTGAAAGGAGTCATCATATATGCAAGAAATCAAAGCTTTTTTTTTTAAACTCTAAACAAAACATCTGATTTTTTATTAGAAATTTGACAAACATATTCTATAATTTATGTGGAAGACTAAAAGTCCAGAAAAGGCTAAGTTAACTTTGAAAAAGTAGAAAGAGGTTATTTGACCCACTAAATATTATAACATACCATAAAACTATATTCCCATGAAAAAGGAAAAATAAAATATAGTATATCTTCCTTACTTAGAATAGAGAAAGAATTAAGTCTCAAAAAGCCCAACCTATAATATTAAAAAAAAAGATGAATTTGATTCCATAAAAACTAAGGATTCCTATGAAATGAAAGTTACCATAAACAAAAATAATAAAAAGATTATGGATTGGGGGAAGATTTTGCAATGTCTAAAACTCAAAGGGACTAACAGCTATAATGCACAAGGAACCCCTACAAAGATACGAATAGTCAAGGAAGAAGAAAATAATACCCGGCAACTATATGAAGAGATGCTCAAACTCATGAGCGAAGACGTGAATTAAAACAAGATGATACGCATTTGCACCCAGTAGATGGACAATAATTAGAAAACTGGATAATGCCAAAGAAAACCTGAACCCTCCAGGATGCTTGCTGGACAGAGCCATTCTGGAGAGCAGCCTAGCAGAACTTGGTAAAAATTAAGTATGCGGAAAACCCAGCAATCTCAATCCCAGGTGTATTTCCCAAACAAAATCTCAGATTGATCCGTCAGTAACACCGAAGAGGATGTTTGTAGGAGTGGCACGTTGGAGACAATGTTGGGAAATGGCCAAGTAAAATGTGGTGGATACTGGTGGGGAACACTGCACTGCTATACGATAACGATGGAATACTGAGCGAAAGGGTCAGAAATCGTCAACTTACCAAGATACTATTTACATAAATTAAAAATACACAGACTAGAGTACAAGGAAACGTATGAATACATAGCAATATGGGAAACAGGCCACCTGTGGGAGCAAGAGAACTGTGAACAGAAAATGAGATTAAGGGCGCCTGGGTGGCTCAGTTGTTAAGCGTCTGCCTTCAGCTCAGGTCATGATCCCAGGGTCCTGGGACTGAGTCCCACATCGGGCTCCCTGCTCGGCAGGAAGCCTGCTTCTCCTTCTCCCACTCCCCCTGCTTGTGTTCCTGCTCTCGCTATCTCTCTGTCAAATAAATAAATAAAATCTTTAAAAAAAAATGAGATTAAATGGGATACATAATAAAATGGGAATTGCATGCATTGGATACAAAACTCCCCTCCAACTGAGGCCCTTAAAAATCCCCTGCTTCTACATCATCCACATGCTTATTTATCCTTTAGGAGATAAGATTTCCCTTCTAGAGAAACTAAGAGGTCTTCCTGCCGGATTTGTTGGTTTAAGTGTTCACTGTTCTTATCCTCATGTATTCCCCAAGCTTTTCCAGTAGGGGGTTATCATTCACTGGCTTCTAATCACTGCTGCCCCTCCAGAACCTTCTCATAAGGGTAAGCCACCTTAGCAATTATCCTTTCCCTTGGTAAGGTGAGCAGTCACTGAGATCTTCCATGAAGAACAATGATAACCTAAACACCCTCATATTTATCTATATTCGGTTCATCGCATACCGAACATTCTGTACAGTTTACTCCTGACTAATCAGGTTCTTAACAGAGCAGATTCTCCCCAACATCTCTCACAGTGAAAACAAAAATATATAGCTCTGCATTTCCCCCATTTAGCCAAGGCATTCTGCTGCTGATAAATTTAGATGAAAGGGAAATCACATATTTCCTTTTTTAATTAAATGGAAAGGCAAGAAGTCATGAAGCAGAGATATTATTCAAAGAACTATATGATCTGCCTCTCTACCTCTTCTTTTATAGCAACAGTGATAAAATGTTTCACAGTCACCTTTCCACTGGTTTCAAGAACAATTTTGCCAGTCCCACATCAGAACCCTAGAATCAACAGGGTCACTGGCTCACCTCTGATAAATTTCCTTCTGAGTTATGAATTCAATATTCACCCCCTGCCAAGCTGAACACCCTCATTCCCCCACAGCCAGCTATACTCTGTCTACTTAGGACTGGTTCTCTTCTTTCTACTTTTCCTACCTCATACCTCACATGTTTTTATGGGTATGTTTGACCACAGATTTTAACCAGGGATGACCTTAGAAGCCCAGATCTCATTATAAAGCTGAAATTATTGTCAGTTCTTAAGCCAAACTCGTTTTTTCTCATTAATCTCAGAGCCATCCACATCAGAATCACTTGAGATTGCTACTCCGCATCACGACTCACTGCTCATTTTACACAGTGATTCTATGCCACTGGAGTTTGCAGAACGACTGCTCTAACCCTGGAAAAGAAACGTTTCCTGTAAGTTTTAAATAGTTCTCTGGGTTTCCTTATCCGTCCCTCAACACGTGAACTTTTTCTGTATGAGCACAGCAGGTGCTCAATAAATATGTATTGAATTGAGAACGTTAACTCGGGCAAAACTTTCATTGCGCCCCGCTGGAATACGTTGCACCGAACTGCAAAGTTACTTTGACATGAAGAGGTGTTTCGGGCGCGCGGGGAGAGAGCAGTGCCTCGTGGCTGCTGATGGTCTGTCTGTCTGGGGAGGAAGGGGTGCAGGTGGGGAAGGAATCCAGCAGAACAACGTGGAACCTCCCGGCTCCTCCGCCAGTTCAAAGGTGCCGCCCTCCCGCCCGCGAGGAAACCTGGCGCGCGTCTCCAGGTGGCGAGGAAAATTACCCCAGGGATTAGGAGCCCACAACAGGAGTCAATAAACAACCCAACCGCGGAGAGCGGGTGGCAGCGTTACCGGAAGGCGTCAGCTCTGGCAGCGCGGGTGACATGCCGCCGAGTCTCCTCCTCCACAGGCCAGGGGCGAAGCCGGGAAGTCGCACTCTGCACAGGAGGACAGGGCCAAGAGCGACGCCAGGCAGCACCGGCCTCAGAGGCCCAGGTCGCTGGGGGCACCGAGGGCCCCGGAGCCCGCGGCGCCCGGGGCCTTCCGCGCACCGCACGCCGCGCGGGGGACCTCCCGCGGGACCTGGGCGCGGCGTGGGGATGACAGGCGCGCCCTCGGCCGCTACAACGCTCGAACACGTGCTTTCTTCCCGGTCACCCGGCCTCTCCTCGGCGCGGGGCTGGCGGCCACACACGCGCGACCCGAAGTCGGGTCGCGGGAAAGGCGCAGACTGGACCCGAAGAGGAGGACGACGTGGCGCCCGGGACGCGGGACCGAGGATCTCAGCCCCTAGGGCTTTGGGACACCTTACAACGTTAGTTTCTCCGCTCAATCTAGCCTCTGCATGGGAGGTCCTGCCCCTTCCGGCCTATGATTGGTCTGTACGAGCACGTCGCGGGGATTGGCGGATCCATTTTAACCAATCACCTGAGGGTTTGCCCCAGGGCTCTCTGGGAGATGTAGTCCAAGGTCCCACGCAGTCAGTGATGCCGGAGCCCAAAACTGTAAGTGCTGCGGAGGCTGGGCGCATCTCCAAGCCCGATATCCGTCAGGGCGGCCTTCGTGGCCTCTCCAAGTTTAAGTCGTGGTGCGAAGTGGGCGCTGGTTTCAACCTGTTGTGGTGTCCAGAGCGGGGAATTTGGAGTCAAGACCAAGTTCTAGTCACGTTTTGCTGCAGACTGGTGCGGGGCAAGATAATTAACCTGAGTCTCACCACTCTACAAGCAGGAAATGATAGGGTGGCAGTAACTGCTATTTTATAAGATTGTAGCAGGGAGAAAATGAGATCGCGCGAACGCTCTATGAAAACTCTTAAGTGCATATGTGCGTGTTAATTGTCACTTACTGACAGTATAACTATGTATCATGCATTGGGCTACGCACTTGGAATGCAAAGAAAGACAATCTACATCTCACCCCCGGGGGCTGCTGTCTTGGAGAAAGAACTCACAAACTAGTTAAAACTAACAATTGAACAGGGGAAAAAATGAGAACCACATACAGTGTGCCAAAAGAGCGGCATTAGGGGCGCCTGGGTGGCTTAGTTGTTAAGCGTCTGCCTTCGGCTCTGGTCATGATCCCAGAATCCTGGGATCGAGCCCCGCAATGGGCTCCTTGTTGGGTGGGGAGCCTGCTTCTCCCTCTCCCACTCCCCTTGGTTGTGTTCCCTCTCTCGCTGTCTCTCTCTCTCTGTCAAATAAATAAATTACATCTTAAAAAAAAAAAAAGGAGCTGCATTACTCTAAGGGTTTTGGGGGAAAGCTTCAAGGAAGTAACTGGGACTTGAAGTAAGAGCTCTCCAGGGGGAAGAAACTCCCTCAGTAGAACACAGCACTTGAAAGAATTTGAAAATAAAGGACAGCTCTGTAAGGATGAGCATGGTAGAGGGGAGGAAAGCAAATGAATCTAGAAAAATAAAATTGAGACCAAATTGCGAAGTTTACTGATCTTTTTATTTTAAAGTACAAATTTGCATGCCACTCTCATTTTACTGTATGTAATTATACCTCAATTTTTTATATCTAAAATAGTATAATAATAATGTGTATAGCATCTTTGCCAAAAATGGTCATACTCAGAGATGGAAAAAGCGGAGTGGGGGAGAATGGAACAAAGAAGAGCGTGGGAGGGATAGAATGGCCCTAAAGAGCTGAGGATCTTGTTAAGGTTGTAAGGTTTTAAATTATCACCTATCTCACTGTTTGTTGAGGTGTCCCTTAGGGGGAGAGAAAAAGTCTTTTGGGTACCTAGTTACTTAGTATCCTCTATCTAAGCAGAAATTGCAGGAATTGTGGATCAGACTCTGTTTAACAAGCCATCAGATATTTGCTTTGTCAGCTAAAACTGACCAGACCTAGGGTTTTCTTAGTCTTAAAAGAGTAGCAAATAAGACTAAAGGGGCCGTGAATTCCTAGTACAGAAACTCGCACAACTTAAAGAAAAGTTCCAAGAATACTGTTATGGGTTGAAATGTGTCCCCCAACAGATGCAATTGAAGGCCTAAACCCTAGTACTTCAGAATGGAACTTACTTGGAAATAGAGTTGGTGCACATGTAACTAGTTAAGATGAGGTCCAAGGAGAATGGACCCTTAGTCCAACATGAGTGGTGTCCTTGTTGGAAGATGAAAGAGATTCACAAGGAAAAAACAGCCATGTGACAGCAAAAATAGAGGTCAGGATGGCCCTGCTGACACCTTGGTTTTAGACCTGTAGTTTCCAGAACTGTGACCCAGTACATTTCTGATGTTTTAGGCCACCCATCTTGTGGTACTTCGTTACACTAGGCCTAAGAAACTAATACAATTGCATCTGTAGATGAGGTAGGACCACTGAGACAAAGCCTCAATTTCTCTATTTCTGTAGTAAAGCATCTATTATCTTATTTTGATGAAAATCTGCTAGCCCCCCCCCCCCCCCCCCCCCTTCCCCCCCCCCTTTTGTCCCCCCCCCACCCATCCAGTATGTAGAGGTACAACTCCAAAAACCCCTCGGTTGTTTTTTGGTTGTTCTGGGGTTCTCTCCCAGCGGGTTTGTCTTCATAGAAAGAAGCTCTGACTGATGAACCTCAATCTCCAACTCTTACTGTACGCCAGTAAGTAAACTGTATTCTAGCTTTATACATTATTCTGTGGCTTTGGGTGGCTCAGTTGGTTAAGCATCTGCCTTTGGCTCAGGTCATGATCTCAGGGTCCTGGGATCAAGCACCACATCAGGCTCCCTGCTCAGAGGAGAGTCTGCTTCTCCCTCTCCCTCTGACCTCCTCCCTACTTGTGCACATTCACTCTCTCTCTCTGTCTCAAATAAATAAATAAAATCTTTAAAAAAAAAATTCTATGGGCTTGATTGTGTGTGTGAAGCCCATTGGGTTGCTTTGCTGTCCTGCTAGTCAGAGTCTTAAGAATGTCAACTGAGAGTCAGTTCTGGAATAAGGGATTGCTACCCCTGGAGGGTGTCAAGGTGACCATGGCTTTCCCCAGAAGACTCTTGACTTTGTCCTTCTTCTCTCAAATCCTTTCATAATCTCAAGATTATGACCCACTCCCAGAGTCAAATAGGTCAACAAGCACTTTGATAACCCACCTGGATTGTAGTAATTGAGCTGAATTTATGGAGTCTGTGATATACAGTATTGTTGCCAAGTACAAGGTAGTAAAAAAGAATACAAAGGAAATTTGAAGTTATTTTATTGTCACCAATAGCCCTACAGAGGCCTTGCTCCCCCTTTTCTCCTGAATGAAGAGAATTACCATATCTCTCTCTGTAGGACTTTGGCACCTGGGGAGGTCAGTTGGCTCAATTCGTTCCACCTGCTGCACTAACTCCAAAAGCATTCTTTTTTTTTTAATTTTATTTATTTATTTGAGAGAGAGAGAACGCTTTAGTGGGGAGGAGGGGCAGAGGGAGAGGGAGAAGCAGACTCCCCGCTGAGCAGGGAGCCCAACGTGGGGCTCGATCCCAGGACCCTGAGATCATGACCTGAGTTGAAAGCAGACACTTAACCCACTGAGCCACTCAGGCACCCCTCCAAAAGCATTCTTAGTCATCAAAAGGCAGCTCATCTTCGACCTGGCTAATTACGCCAGCACCGTATGTAGACATCACGTTTGACTAAAAGGAAATACAAAAAATGGGCTTGATCTGGTTACAGGGTAATACTGGCTCTTGTGTATGGAACTCTTAAGTTCTTACGTGCCATCTCTTATTTTAATAAATCTTCATTCTTATAAAATAGGATTCATATATTTGTTCCTATTTTAGAGAGGCAGAAATTAAGCAAGAAGGAAATATCCAAGGGCTCGTACAACTAGAGAGCAGTAGAGTGGGGACCCAGGCAGCCCCACGCCAGAGCCCAACACAGTAAATTATAGGTTGAACAAAAACTTAATTCCAAATACTGAAAATATCAGCATTCAGAAGACAAGAGGAGAACATTTGTGGATTTAATTGAGAGGATATTTAAAACTTTTTCAGAAAATCCAAGCAAAGTGTGGAGGGTTTTGCTTTTACAATTGGGGGGAAAGGGGGAGGAGCAGAGGGAGAGGGAGAAGCAGACTCCCTGCTGAGCAGGGAGCCCCGCATGAGACTCCATTCCAGGACCCCCGAGATCATGACCTGAGCTAAAGGCAGATGCTCAACCTACTGAGCCACCAGTCATCCCAGATTTTGGCTTTTTAAAATTTGCTTTGGCTTGGATTTTTAGTTTTGGGCTTTGGGGGGATGGTTGATTTGGTTTGGTTTGGTTTGGTTTGGTTTTGCCTAGGAGTACAGCAAATCATTTTTGTTTAATAGACAGGAAGGTGGTATTTAATCAGTTTAAGATGATGAACTGAGAGCTAAACGTTTAGCTAACTGCTAAACTTTCATTTTTATAAATGAGATATACGGCGGCACCTGACAAACACTTTCTGAAGTCTTATCTTTGAAGTCGAAATTTATTGTATAGATCCGGAGTGAAATCAGAAAATAATTTTTAAATTAAAAAGAGTTCATTGAGAACCAACTCTTTTCTCATAACTACAAAAAGAAATTGGTTAGGGTTCAGTGCTGAAAAAGTTCGGCAATTTTATCCAAGTTAATATTTTGTTCTTGTTTTCCTTTAAAGGGCAAGTTTTAAAATAGAGGTGATTTAAAACATTATTTTCTGGCCATACTTGGGAAGCAGGAACGCAAGTTCCAATTAAGATGTGTACTGGCATATAAAGATCTGATTGCGTGTGCCTGGATGGCTCAGTTGGCTGGGCGTCTGCCTTCAGCTCAGATCATGATCCCAGGGTCCTGGGATTGAGCCCCACATAGCATCAGGCTCCTCAGCAGGGAGTCTGCTTCTCCCTCCGTCTGCCGCTCTCCCTGTTCATGCTCTCTCTCTCTCTCTCGCTCTCTCACTCTCTCAGATAAATATTAAAATATAGATATAATTTTTTTAAAAGATCCAATTGTTGAAATCCTATGAATTGTTGGCGTTATTATTTGTTTTGTTTAACAAATATTTGTTGACGTTGGTCAGGCACTGGAGCTAAAATAATGAGACAGACCCAGGCCCTGCAGCCTAGAGCCTAGGAAGAATGATCATCACATGTATCATTATAAAGCAAGATTAGTGCCATGGAAGAGGCTCTCCATAAGCTAGGTGCTCTTATTACCCTTGTTTCAGGATGAAAAAACCAAGGGAAAGAATTTGGCTGGTCTGAGTGCAGCCGTAATTGATCACCAGTTACAGATTTCTTTGTACCTTCTCCACTTGCCTTGCTTTACTGATTAACCCGAAAGAAAAGGACAGAAGAGAGAGAACTCAAACAAGTTGCCCAAGGTCACATTTCCAGTGCACGCAGCTGGTCCTCAAACCTGGAAAAACTGGTTTCAGCATTCGTACACTTTGTCACTAAGCCAAGACTTCCCTGTGGGCAGCCTTTTCCCCAGAAAACTGGATGTCCCAAATTGCTTATAATTTCAGCTGTCACTCAGATGCCCTGGCCCTCATTTACAATAAATATAACATGGGTTTATAAAATGTTACCGCTTTCTTAGTAGTTAAATAAATGCCATCCTCATTCCCGAAACCCTGAAATTTTAAATATGCTACATTTTCAATGGGAGATACTCGTACGTGGCTTTTAGGGCCAGATAAAAATTTAATGTTCAAAGGAAGATCACAAACATCATCCCCAGAGTGTTAGTACAAGACCTTCCTGAGTTCTGGTAGGTCAGGTACCTTGCCTACTACCCTGTCTGCCCTTTTGCCTTGCATACTTAAGTCTTTTATTCAGTTTAAGAAAGTCTTTTTTTTTTTTTTTTTTTTTAGATTTCATCTATTTGAGAGACAGAGAGCACGAGTGGGGAGAGGGTCAGAAGGAGAGGGAGAAGCAGGATCAAGCAGGGAGCCGTATTCCTGGGACTCTGGGATCATGACCTGAGCTGAAGGCAGGCACCTAGCCAACTGAGCAACCCAGGGGCCCCAAGAAAGTCTTATTTAAGTACAGACTTTTTCTGGTTCTGTCCTAACTACATCTACAAGCAACATCTAGTACCTGGGCATACAGTGGTAAGTGAATACATGTTTGCAAGAATACATTACTGGGGCATGCCTGGCTGGTTCAGTTGGTAGAGCATGAGACTCTCGATCTCGGGGTTGTAAATTTGAGCCCCACATTGAGTATAGAGATTCCTTAAAAATAAAATCTTAAAAAAAAAAGAATGAATTCCTGGAGAAACATGGCAGTCGCCATTTTTCAGACCTTATCAAATGAACACTGCTAGCTCAGATTTCACAGCAGACTCTAGAAAAGTACAGAGAGAATTTTGTGTGCTTGTTTTTGTTTTTACCAGGATATCACTTGAAAGCTATAATCATTCTCTAAAATTGGAGGTATGATTCTTTTGTTTTCCAATGGTAAGATAAATCTCACAGGGTTAATACTAAATAAAGCAAAATAATCCCCGGATGAAGGTGACTATAATTTAATAGAAGGTGATAATCCTGGTAGAGAAACACCGTGTTCCTCAGAAAATGGGGGGGGACTGGGTGTGGCTGAGTGTGGGTGAGGAATGGAAGCACAGAGAAGGGACTCCGGAACGTCCACCTTGCTAGTGGGCTCTTTACCCTTGTTTCTGGTGCAGTGGGTATGTATACTAGAGAGCATACCTCCGGCTGTCATGGTTTGACAACACTAACCTTCAGAGTCATCTAACTATTGCCTGGTGACCAACTAGTCCTTCTCTGCAGACAGACAACCATGCTGGGATAGTTCTTTCCGTTTAAAGTAGGACAATAAGGGCACCGGCGTGGCTCAGTCGTTAAGCGTCTGCCTTCCGCTCCAGTCATGGATCCCAGAGTTCTGGGATCGAGTCCCGCATCGGGCTCCCCACCCAGCGGGGAGCCTGCTTCTCCCTCTCCCTCTGCCGCTGCTCCCCCTGCTTGTGCTCTCTCTCTCTCTCTGTCAAATAAATAAATAAAATCTTTAAAAAAATAAAATAAAAAAATAAAGTAGAACAATAGTATACCTGGTAGGTGACTGAGAATACCCATGTGTAAGTATCATGTACTTCTAATAATATTTGGGGTAGCTTTCCACTTGGATGACCCTTTGGTGTCAAGGACCTTGATATAAAGTCCTTATTAAAGCCATTAATTTGGACGCCTCTCAAAAATGAAATATTGCCTGACAACGTTACACAATCTATGTTTTTCTTCAAGTAAATATTTAATCAACAATCACTTATTCATTCTATGTGTCAAACATTTCAATTTACATTGCAGGGTTAATTCTGTAGTGTGTTAAATCTTGGAATTTTTTTTTTCTAGGAGCTAATTTAATTTCAAAGAAATTGAAACCTATGGCATTATTCAGACTATCAAAATGTATAATTAATGTTGACAGCAGAGCCTTAGAAAATTCAATAAAACAAGTGCTAATTAAGTGCTGGAAGTAGATAGGTACTATGTCAGGGGCTTTGGGGGAATACAGAGATGTTCAAAATAGGATTTCTAGGGGCACTTACGTGGCTCAGTCAGTTAAACGTCTGCCTTCAGCTCAGGTCATGATCCCCAGGGTCGTGGGATCGAGCCCCGCGTCGGGCTCCCTGCTCCACGGGAAGCCTGCTTCTCCCTCTCCCTCTGCTGGCTCGCTCTCTCAAATAAATAAATAAAATCTTCAAAATAGGATTTTTACCCCAAAGATCCTGCAGTACAGATGAAGACAGATTATAAATGAATAAGACAAAGCAGAAATGGAATAAGGGAAATAGAAATGAAAAGCTCCTGACTAGAGGAAAGAAAGATGTACATTCAAAATACAAAGAACCGATGCCTGATGTGATGGTATTGGGGGTTGGGCAGCCTTTGGACGGTGCTTAGGTTATAAGAGTAGAACCCTCGTGAATGGGATAGGGCTATTATAAAAGAGGCCCAAGGCAGCTTCCTTGGAAAAGGGAAATTGAAGAAGGGCACATAGATGTTCTAAACTCTGCCATATGTAACATGTCTTTCTACTGCTCAGATGCTTGAACGGCTGGCTGATTACCTATGAAATTCTTGAATCACAACCTCTTCCCCTCAAAACTGATTGCTGTGTTGTCTCTTCTTTCTTTTTTTTTAAACAGCTATACTGAGATATAATTCACATACCATGCAATTCACTTATTTAAGGCATACAATTCAATGGTTTTTGGTATATTACATTAATAATTTTTTAAAATTGTGTTATAATATATAACATAAAATTTGCCATTTAACCTTTTTTTAAGTGTACAATTTAGTGGCATGGATTACAGTCACAGTATTGTGCAACCATCACCATTGTATACTTCCAAAACTTTTTCACCATCCCAAACAGAAAGTTTGTAACAATTAAGCACTAACTCCCCATTCCTCCTCATCCCAGTCCCTGGTAACCTATAATCTGCTTTCTGTCTCTATGAAGTTGACCAATCCTCATGTAAATGGAATTATATTTGTCCTTTATGTATCTGAGTTATTTCATTTAGCATAATATTTTCAAGGTTCACCCACATTGTAGCATATATCAGAGCTTTGTTCCTTTTTAAGGCTAAATAGTATTCCATTGTATGAATACACCACATACTGTTTATCCATTCATTTGTTCATGGACACGTGGATAGTTTCCACGTTTTAACTGTTATGACTAATGCTACAATGAACACCGGCAGACAAGTATTTGCTCCAGGCCCTGCTTTCAACCTTTTGGGTATATAGTTGGGAACTGGAAATGCTGGATCATATGGTAATTCTACGTTTAGCTTTTTGAGGAACTTCCCAACTGTTTTCCATAGCGGCTGCCACATTTTACATTTCGACCAGCAATGTAGAAAGGTTCTAAATTCTCTGCATCCTTGCCAACACTTGTCATTTTTCATCTTATTGGTAACAGCCATCTTAATAGGAATAACATGTTATCTCATTGTGGTTTGGGTTTGTATTTCTCTAAAGATTAGTAATGCTGAACAACCTTCCTGTGCTTATTGGCCATTCATCTATTTTCTTTGGAGAAATGTCTACTTAAATCCTTTGCCCATTTTTGAATTGGGCTGTTTATTTTTTGTTGTTGTATTATTTATATTTATATATTCTGGATAGTAATCCCTTATCAGATGCGCCATTTGTGTGGGTTTTCACTCTCTTGATAGTGTCCCTTGAGGCACAAAAGTTTTCAGTTTTGTTGAAGTCCAATTCGTATATGTTTTCATTTTATGACTTGTGCTCTTGGTGCCATACCCATGAAATCATTGCTAAATGCAATGGCATGAACATTTTCCCCTATGTTCCCTATGTTTTATTCCAAAATTTTTGTAGCTTTAGCTATACAGATTAGGCCTCTCATTCATTTTGAGTTAATTTTTGCATATGGTGTAACATAAGGGTCCAAATTTATTTTTTGCATGTGAAATCCAAATTTTCCCACCACAATTTGTTGAAAACTTTTCTTTCCCTATTGAATGGTCTTGGCATCCTTGTCAAAAGTCAATTAAACATACATGTGAGGGTCTATCCTTGGGTTCTGTAGTTTATTCTATTGGCCTAAATGTTTATCCTTAGGGCAGTACCACACCGTTTAGCTTTGTAGTACATTTTGAAATCAGGAAGCGTGAGTCCTTCAACTTTGTTCTTTTTTTCTCAAGATAGTTCGGTTATTTGAGGTTCCTTGAGATTTCAGATGAATTTTAGGGTGAGTTTTTCTATTTCTATAAAAATGCCCTTGGGATTTTAACACGGATTGCATTGAATCTGTACATAGTTTTAGGTAGTATTGACATTTAACAATATTTCAATTCATGGGTGTGTGGTAGCTTTCCATTTCTTACAGCAGTGTCTTATAGTTTTCAGTGTGCAAGCCTTTTGCCTCCTTGAGTAAATCGATTCTTAAGTATTTTATTCTGTTTAATGCTATGGCAAATAGAATCATTTCATAAGTTCCTTTTTAGATTGTTCACCGCAAATGTATAGGAATACAGCTGATTTGGGGGTGTTGATTTTGTACTTGAATCTTTACTGAATTCATTTATTGGCTCTATTTTTGCGTGTGTGAATTCTTTAGGGTTTTCAACATGGAAGATTGTGTCATCTGTGAACAGAGATCATCTTACTTTCTTTCCAGTTTAGATGTGTTTTCTTTCTTTTTCTTGCCTAGTTGCTCTGGCTAGAACTTCCAGTACTTCATTGAATAGCAGGGATGAAAGCAGACATCCTTGCCTTGTTTCTGATCTTGGAGGAAAAGCTTTCAGCCTTTCACCATTGAATATGATGTTAGCTGTGAGTTTTTTATTTTGTATGGTCTTTATCATCTTGAGGAAGTACCCTACTGTTCCTATTTTAATAAGTGTTTTTATCGTGTAAGGGTGTTAAATATTACCATAT
Source organism: Neomonachus schauinslandi (assembly GCF_002201575.2). Classification (NCBI taxonomy): domain Eukaryota; kingdom Metazoa; phylum Chordata; class Mammalia; order Carnivora; family Phocidae; genus Neomonachus; species Neomonachus schauinslandi. Next base: position 80,512,633 of record NC_058408.1, read on the forward strand.
TCTTTTTCAGTCTCAATTCAGACAATCATGGGTTTGGTTTTTTCCCCCCTTCTTTGTGCACATTAGACAAAAAAGATAAAACTAGGCAGGGACCCTAAACTGAGTGGTTTCAAATTAGGATTGGATGACTCTGTGGATGTGTCTCTGCTCTTCTGCCTCTCTGCCTTAGGCCAGGCCTTTATCTCACACTTGGACTCTTACAACAACCTTCTCAAAATATGTCTTCATTTTAATGTCAGCGGATCTTGGAATGATTGTTACTAGCATACATGAAAGAATTTTCTATCTTAAAACTGCCTAGCCCTCTATGGGGGGTGGAGGTGGGTGCTGCTGGCCTTTCTCAGGCTCTCTCCCAGTCGCTCCATCTGCACACTGCTCACTGTCTGACCAATCCTCTTAACACCCCCTCTCAGCAGGCCCCTCCTTCATTCACTAGTCGGCCCTCCTCATTTCTGGCCACAACGAACCTTGAGGATATTGGCAGTGAGCAGTGAGCTCTGGAGTATGTATCCTTTCTGTTCCACCAATGAGCTGCCCTGGAGACAGCCATCAGCCAGGAGCCATGGTCTCTGGGAAATACCTGGCAGCCCAAGCCCCAGAACAGAGGGAGGCAGTCAAGTCTTGAATAGTGGTGGGCATTGGCATAAAGCAGGTGCAAGCACTGACTGTGGCCATGTATCCTGTGCCAAAGAAAACATACTTAGAAGAAGCTTAGACATCATTCATTCAATGAAGATTTATCGAATGCCTATTTTATGCAAGCATTGTGATAAGCAGTAAGGATTAAGAGAAATAAGGCATGGCCCCTGTTTTTAAAAACTTGTGGTCGGTCTGCCGGGGATAAAGAACTTCCAAATCAGTGATCTTATTGGACACTGGACTTTTAATGAAAGACTACTGGGTTGCATTGTCTGAGAGACCTGGTTGGTCCTGATCTCCAGGCTCTAAGTAACCTGTTTCGTTTTTAACCTCATAATAATCTTGAATGTGTACATATGTTAGGACATAAATGTAAATATTAAATTAAGTTTAGTGTTTAAATCTAGAGTCTTAAGGGCTTTCATACATCTGAAGCAAACAGTCTGCTTCTTATATGTTTATTGCTTAAATGAATACTCCAGTAGGCCGGGGATTCATCTGGTTTTGCAAATTTCACACATATTTCCATTTAATATTTTATCTATTTATCTTTCCCTGAACCATTCAGTATGGAACATCTCATGCATCACACGGATTTGGGTGATTCGGACACCCGGCCTGGTGGGGAAAAAGTGTGGATTTTTTGAAAAAGAAGAATGGCTCTTACAGTCCACCCCAGCAGGAAATGGAGTGTGGCCCTATGTGCGGTATTAGAATCAGATTCAGAATTGCCTACCTTCAAAATTCATCTTGGGGTAATGGATAAGAATAGTTCTGGAAGTCCCAACTCTGCTAGCTGGGCAATCACAGTCACTTAACCATGATGGGCTCAATTTTCTGCAGAATGAGGATAATAGTCAATTCAACGGGACTGCTGTGAGGAGCAGCTGTGAAAATGGGTGTCACCTTTCTTCTCTGAGACTCGTTTCTACCAAATGAAGGGATTTGGATGAGATTATCTCTGGGCCATAATTTCCTGAAATCTTGTTTATATCTTTAAATTGGTATTTCCCAAAGCATGTTTCACAAGAGGATTTTAGGTATGTGACAGAACAGTCCTTATTTTATTAGTTATGGTGGCAGACAAGGAAGAGTTGACCAAAGGTCCAGCACTGTTCAGGGTATATGCCTGACACCTGCCGTCAGATTCGCTGGGCCTCACAAATCCTCAGCTGCCTATCAAGACTCTACCCACAGCCTTCCATGAGTATCAAAAGTAAGTGGGGTGATGAATGGCTGGCTTTATGATAACCACTTGGGGGCCATCAGATATCGGAAGAAGCAGCAATAAAAGTTTAATTCCATGGCAACAACTTGGTGCCCATAGAGCTCCCCACTGGGATTCAGATGTGTAGATTCCCTTCAGCATGTGAGCTTCTGGAGGAATCCTAAAGTAAACCCCTCAGCTGGAGAGGAGAGAGACCTGGGGCTGGGACTACCGTGTGGACCCCAGGCCCGAGGCCCACTGCAGTTTAAGGAGGGAACGGGCAGTAGCCTTAACACTTGTGGCTGATGTCTTTGGTTCAGGAGCACTGTGGTAGCAAGAGTACAACAGAATGGCAGGCCGAGGTGTATGTGGTATGATGTGCCAATATAACCAGCATCCCAAACACACTGGGTGATCAGGGACCAAAAAAATAAGATGGCGAGGAGTGAGGCAAGGTTGACCAGCAGCCTTTCCCCACTGATGCCATCTTCCCATAAGAAAGTGACGTCATTAATGGAAGATCCAAGTGGAAGATAAGACATTCAGCACACTTATCCTTCAAGATCCATATCACATAGTCTCTTTTGATAAAACAAACAACGTTCTCGAAAGAGAAGAGAGATTATTATTTGGAACAGAATAAATGGATGGGTGGGACAGGAGAAAGACAAAGAACCTTAGCCCCAGAAATAAAAGTATCCTGTGTCAGCAAAACTGCTTACATTCACTCTGATGGGAAAGAGTTAGAGGGGCGTTGGATGGTAAAACCGTGTAGAAAAGAGAGGAAAAAAGCATGTGAAAACAAAGAATGTCTGAAAATTGTGCTTAAAATTATATGCCATGGTTGTAAAATGAACGAGTAAATGGATGGATTGAATGAATGGATGTGCTGAATTTGGTACAAAATGTCACTATCTTCCATTATTAAATATATATAAAGATCAGTTGACAGAAAAAAATGTGAAAATGTTTAGTAGAATCTAAAACACCATAACTAGGGGCACCTGGGTGGCTCAGTTGGTTAAGTGTCTGCCTTTGACTCAGGTCATGATCTCAGGGTCGTGGGACTGAGCCCCAAGTCGGGCTCCCAGCTCAGTGGCGAGTCTGTTTATTCCCCCTCTGCCCCTCCCCTTACTCATGATCATGCATCCTCTCTCTAATAAATAAAATCTTTAAAAATAAAATAAAATAAAATAAAATACCATAAATATAGCTGTGCAACCAGGTCAGGAAACCGTCAAGGTTCCTATTGTATTATTTGGGGTAAAGCTAAGCCGCTGAAATAGAGTTCCTAAATACAGTGGCTTAAAGCATATACAGTTGACCCTTGAACAACATGGCGATTAAGGGCGCCAACCCCCCACCCAGTGCAGTTGAAAACCTGCATAGAACTTTTGACTCCCCGCAAACGTCACTACGAATAGCCTACTGTCTACTGGAAGCCGTACCAATAACAGTCGATTAATACGTATTTGTATGTTACATGCATTATGTACTGTATTCTTACAATAAAGTAAGCCAGAGAAAAGAAAATGTTAAGGAAATCATAAGGAAAACACATTTATAGTACTGTACCATATTTATATATATATTTAAAAACCCTGCATATAAATGGACCCACGCAGTTCAAACGGGTATGTTTAAGGGTCGAATGTACAAGTGTGTTTCTTTCCCTATGGCAGTCTTGAGGCGAGCAGCCCACATCACTGGGGCGAATCTGTCACACAGGAACCCAGATGTCTTCTCGCCTGTAGCGTTCCATCCCTTGGCCTTAAAAACCGACTGTTGGTGACACTTGCTGTCTTTCTCTTACAGACTCCTTGTTTAGTCCATTATACTCGGGAAGGGTTGGGGGCAATTGTTCAACACACCTTTGCCAGTATCTCTTTGAAAATGAAATGCTTTTATTTTATCATGTGCTTTAATTGTATTTCCATCAAAACATCGGAGCTGCAGCTTTAGATAATTGAAAAAATGGAAAATGTCTCCATGGAACCCAATTACCAAATTCAGGCTAAATGGTTAACTACATCAGTCTTACTTCCTGTCATTAAAAAAAAAAAAATCAGACTTTATTCTTCCATTCAAATAAACTGTTAACACATTTTGAGCAATAGAATAAAAACCAGAGAGATAAAGGATGCAACAAATCCTGTAAAAGCAGTTAAGTCAAGATTAAAATGCTGTGGTGCTAATAGAAATTGTTCATTATGTAAATTTTTCTCATTGACTTATGCAACATAATAGGTAGCTACAATTTTAAATTATTCCAAAAGCTAAAAGGAATGATACTCCTTTGATACATCTGTATCCTGAACTCTGGTGTTTGGAAACAAATACAAATCATGTATAAAATTAAGAAGTAATTCCATTGATTTTGTTAGACATACTGATCAAACTTTTCCCAAGTATTTAGTGAAAGAGTAAGGACAGACTGCTAAAAATTAATTGGTCTGGTAGCTAGTATAGGTTTTATTTGTTTATTATTTATTGCTAACATGAAATTACATACTAAATATTTTTTTTTAAGATTCTATTTATTTATTTGACACAGAGAGAGAGACACAGCAAGAGAGGGAACACAAGCAGGAGGACTGGGAGAGGGAGAAGCAGGCTTCCTGCAGAGCAGGGAGCCTGATGCGGGGCTCGATCCCAGGACCCTGGGACCAGGACCTGAGCTGAAGGCAGACGCTTAACGACTGAGCCACCCAGGCACCCCTAAATATTTTCTAAGATGAAGCAAGTTCAAGACTGTCACTAGAATATTTTATATGCCTGGATAATTATATTTTGAAATACCGTTTTGTGTAATACACACCACAGCTTAGAGACGTCATGTAAAAAATGACCACAGGCTTCATCTGGTGAAATTTGCAAACTGTGGTTGTCTCAGAAAACGCTCCTGTGCTGGCCTCTGATGCTTTGGTTGTTGGGCGGTGCTTTTCTAACAAGCTAACTCATTCTAACGATTATTCTTGAGCGTAGCTGAAAAGAATTGCTTTTGCTTAAATACAGGACCAAAAAAGCACCATTTAGATAGTTATTCTTACTGATGCTCTGATTTTCCTTTTTTACCCCATGAATATATCTTTCTATTTATTTATGTCTTTTTAAATTTTTACCAAGTAACTATTGGTAGTACAAAATTTGGTTCAATGAATCATACACCTGAATGTAATGGTAACACTGCTCAGGGTTGGGTGCGTATGAGGTGTGTGTGGGAACAGTGGCTAGAGAGAAGGCTGGTTCCCTACGGGCACTCACTGTTACTCATGCATGGATTTCCTTGTATTTGTCTGCATATCCCATTGGCAACAGTCATGGAGCAGACCACAGAGTCCCGAGGCTCCGAAAAAGCCGGGGTGCTCAGCCTCAATGGTACATTAGATTGATCGAGGGAAAAGACTAGTACCGTTGACTGGCTTCTCCCACCTCCACTGCGATCAAATATTCTGATCTGAGTGCTCTACGGTGGGGTCCAGGCATCAGTAAGGTAATTGTGATGAGGGAGGTGATTTTGATGAGGGCTGCCCTCCTTGGTTTTGGGCACTGGTCACCTAGGTAATTTTGAAACTATACACTGAAATGCTGACCATCATACCATCTCATTGTTCACACTGAGTATTCAAAAAGTCATTTTCTCTTTACAGTTAGTTTACATAGCTAATCTTTCTCCATCTCTGGTAGCTTGTCCCGTGAAGACACATCATGCCTTGGCTAGGGGTTCCCATTGACAACTCACAACCACCTCCAGCTCCCAGTTTCAAAAGAATGATGGTCTGTCAGTTTCTCAAGGATGGAGTTATTAATGAATGCGTAACATCTCCTTCTCCGCTGGTTCCATGAAAATGTCCCAGACAGGACAGTATAATCCCTGCCCAGGCTGCTGGGTATTTAAGAAAGCTCAAGGACACAGCTGGGCACACTCAGTGCCTTCTTATCAAATAATGCTGGGAAACTGGGGGTTGGGGGTGAATTTTTGTCAGCTTGTGGTAACAATTAGCAACTTCACCTTAAAGTACAAGTTTTTAACTCTGTAGCATTTAGATTTGGTCTTTTCACTTAAGGGCCAGAGGGAGCTCATCTCCAGCTTTTTCACTCATGAACATGCATGAGTCAGGTACGCAACAAGGCAGAATACCAGGCCAAATGTACCCATCTCAAACTAAGTCCTTACCTGGCATTTCTAGGTCACCAACCAGATGGTGCCGGAGTTTGGCCATTTGTCCCCTTTACCTTCCCAGTAAAAGCCTCTCTAAATCTTTTAAATTTTTTTATTCTGCCGATCCTTTCCTTTACCTCTAATCCAGTGGATTTCATTATTCTTTATTTTTTAAAAGATTTTATTTTTAAGTAATCTCTACACCCAACATGGGGCTCGAACTCATGACCCCAACCAAGTTCCAGAGTCACACGCTCTACTGACTGAGCCAGCCAGGAGCCCCTAATCCAGTGGTTTTCAATTAAGTGCTATTAGAATACTCCATGGAGCTTTTAAAAAAAAATTTCAGATGTCCAGGTCTTAACCCAGACCTTCTTGACACTCTGGGGTGAGGGCTGGATATGCACACATTTCAAAAATACCTACTGTGCTTTCTGAAATGAGCTCCTAGGTAAAAATTCCTTCCTAATCCATTTAGTTTCCCCATCCATTCATCACTCACCTCTAACTGGGTCAACCTTAATGCCTCATCTCAAATTCACCCTTCACACCACAAGCCCATCTCTGATTCTTCAAAGTGGACAAATATTAGCTCCTATGAGACTTTTAAAATATGACAGAAATTTTAAGTGATGGAGTTTGTGGTTAACCAAAGAAACCGGTTATTGTTGGGAATAATAAAAAAACAGGAATTCTTTTCTTTTTTCTTCTACAAATGAAGTTTAATTGATAATTCAGCTTCAAGAATAAAAATAACTTCTAAAAGGAGACTATAAACATATGTTTATTAAGTGTTTTTCAGAGTTTACTTCTTTTCTTCACTTATTTGCATATAGTGCTGATCCATTCTCTTGCCTGAATGTCGTAAAGAAATTAAGATTTCAGGTAGATGAGCTACCTACTTCCATCCTAAAACACCACAAATCCCCCTGGTTGCCCCAAAGGCAGAATGACTTTCTAGTGTTTCCATAATGTTTATGGCTGGAATATAGCACCTGCTTGAAATAAAATAGGGAGTCAGAGTTCACCCTAAACATGACCCCAGAAGTGTTTGGCATTAAACTCATGGACTCGGATATTTCACCGGAATTCGCAAGCTATCATCTACTTAATAAAATGAAGCACGTTACATTAAACTTATAAAGGTCGAGGGTTCTAAATGGGCCAATGTAGTAAAAGCAGTTATGAATGGAAAATATCACATTTCTGTTGCTGGAAGTCTATAAAAACCCGAGGAAACAGACTGTAGGTAATAAGCACATTACTGCCTTTTCTAGTAACACTTTAATTGCTGCTCGCAACTGTTTTTGTTTGTTTTGAATTCCTCTCCTGTTCGTCATTCAGGGCTAAGATATAAAAAGAATTCCTGCTTTATTCTCTACAAGCTGTCAACAAAATGGAAGAACAGAGGGGGCAGTTATAGCTTACGGCAGCAGGAGCAGAAAAATGAATGAGCAATGACAAGACCGAGACGATGCTGGGAGCACGTGGGGTGGCCACATGATGAGGCTTCAGATGCGGACAGAGCCATACTCAGATGTGTCAGCGTTCGCCAGCCAGTCACAGCGGCAAACGCACCCCACATGCTAGCAAGAACATCCAGTAATTCCTGCTGCATCAAAGGAGTTAGGAAATGAATTAGGAAAGAACTTACCTCTGCCCCTGTTGAGAAATGAGTTTTCCTACTGTTTCCTACAAACTCCTTCTCCTTACCAGGTCATGAAACCACAGGCATAAAGAATATTCTTCCTGGAGAGTTATAAGGGTCCCAGTTTCTGACCTGTCCCCTCTCAGGACTGCTACTATGGACACTTGTTTATATAAAAACAGAGCACTTCCATACGGAGAACCTGTGCTAACAAGCTCTAGAAAAAGCACAGAGACCTGGAATCAATAAATAATCCTAAAAAAACCCTCATTTTATCTAGTGCTTTTATCTTCCTCACTGGCAATTAAACTGACTTTCGTATTTCCTGAGGAGGTCCCTACTTTGGAGGATCAGAAAGGCGTTGAAACCCACTGACTGACTACATTAATCCTAAATGATAAAGAGCTGACTATAATCTCTACTTAAAAGGTTTTCGAGACTAAAGATCTTTTGGGTAGTTGGTTTTTATTCCCTGGACAATATTAAATTCAAATATACCTAATCTTTGGATAAGCAAAAAAGTAAAACACTGATATACCAAACATACTGCGCTAGGGATAATCACATAAACATATTAAACACGAAGAATATTTTTCAAGTATCAAACGTTCACCTAATTAGTGATATTTTTTTTTCTCCTAATCTTGAATCTTGGGTATTTTGCAATTTCCCATTTTTTTACTTTTCTTCTGTCCCTAGAGCCTCGTAATTTCACACTGCTTGAGCCATCGGCTGTTTTATCAAAGAAACAAACAAAAACCTGATTATCTCACTGTATTCACCTACAAATCCAGAAATAAAGAAACCTACTCATGAAACATGCTACCTCGGGCAACCATAGAAACTTCATTTCAGCCATGTCACAATGCTGGCAACCTACTGAGCTGCAAACTATTTTTTCTCTCTCTTAACTTAATAAAGCTTGTCAAAGGTTCCAGGAAACCAACTGTGACTTCAGCTTTTATTGCATTCTGATGGGATCAGTGATTACAGAGCCCCAGCATCACAGATCGCTCTCCCCGTACAGGGCGGAGGAGAATGCAGTGTAATCCAGGGCGCCGGGCACACTGCCCGGGCCAGAGTAGGCGGGCATCCTCTTGATGCAGTACTGGGCCTGATCCGGGGGCAGCTCTCGCCGTAGCTCCTCCGCCAAGATGTACGGCTGGAAAAAACACACACAAGGGTTTGTAAGCTCAATCGCAGAACACGCTGGAATATAAACAGTTTTAATCCTTACACATGCCTTGCATTTGTTTAATTTAAATAAAGGACAAAAGGCAGGGGGTCTAACGGGCATGGGAGCAGAGGACCAACAGAAGGCTGCGTTTCACTGCTAAGAGCAATCTGCAAGGTGATTTGTCTTGGGGCCAGTAGGAAATTTAATAGGCTTCATAAAGGCAGAGAGAGGACTATCATCAATATTTCTCAAACTGAGCCATCATGCAAGTGAAAAATACTGTGACCTAAGAGTCATAGTGGAAAGGTAAAGGGATAGTTGGGGTTTATATTATATGCTGATGAGAATACAGGGACAGTTAACGTGATCGTTTTCTTTTTTTTAACGTATGTGATACGTGTTTTTAGAAAATGGAGTCATTTTTCTACTCAGGTTATTAAAAAGCTAATTTTGCCACTGGAGAAAACTTCTTTGTAAAGCAAGATAAAACTGACATTTAACAGTGAAATGTACGTATTTTTTTAAATGTCATATGTCCAACAGGAAACAGGATAATTCCGGTAAAACAGACCAGTTGGGTAATAGTCAAAATAAATAAATAGCAAATATGCTTAACTTATAGTAGGGTTTTTTGGGGAATGGGTGGGTTAGGTGAGCTTTGGTTTATTATCTCCTGATCAGATGGGCTCTCTCCCTCTACCCCCATCCTCAGGATACGGGTTTAATTTTAAAACATACATTATTGTTGTCAGGATAGTTTATCTTGTCTGATGTTGTAAGGCAATAAACACGGCTCTGCTGATGTTTCAACACGCTAAATTCTTCTTCCCTCTCAGCCAGAACACAGAGTAAAAGAATCCTATTCCACATTGAATTTATACCTACTAAGATGTTGCTACTGTTTGGGGAATGAGACTCGAAAATTCTGAGCTTGCCGTTAAACTCCTACTTAATTTCTAGGCTACATGTAATACAAAGCTTGCCAATAGTTTAAATGACTGAATGGCTATATTTAACTTGGCTTCCATGGTTGGGCCCAAAGTCAGGGTAACCGATCCTTAAGAAAAGGTTCCCAGTTCCACAGTTACCTGAATTGTGCAGTCTCTTCTGAGTCTCCCGACCCCAGAATGTAAAATGGAGTTTAACCAGGAAACACACACAAAAAACTCTACAAAATATGCACTGGGTTCCTTCTGTCAAACTCCGTGGGAGGCCCACACAAATGCTAGGAACAGAATGTCTGTGTTTTCTCTGTTCTGTGTGGGCCATTGGTAGGTTTACTTGCGGCTCTCTGAATTCATTGCTGATGTGATACAAAATACACTAATATCAAAATGGTTTTTACTTGGCAACGTTGTTTCCTGCTTTACTAGAACAATGCCATGAGCTCGCACAAAAGGTGAAGGAAATCTGTCGCTGCAGACCTTATCAGAAGCCAGGATCCGGAAGGAGGCGATGACCTGCTCGGCCGTGTCGGTGTCGGCCGTCTCTCTCGTCATGAAGTCGATGAAGGACTGGAAGGTGACGGTGCCTTGTCCGTTGGGATCCACCAGGGTCATGATGCGTGCAAATTCAGCCTCGCCCTGAGGCAAGGTTGCAAAGACACACGTACTTCAACAAGACACAGTCCTCAACAGCACCATTCCCCTTAACTCCTGACATGCCAATCCTAATGGTCTGCAAAGTTAAATAGTCCCTGCATTTCCCTTCAGTCTTTGGAACAAATTCCCCAGAGGGGCGACTTAAGTGTATTGCCATCAAATGATGTTACGAGTTACTGTAACATCAAGCCAGAAGTTCCCGAATGTCCGAATTCCTTCCTCTCTCTGTCCCATGTAGCCGTCAGGCCTGAATGTACTTCTGGAAGAGGAACTGGGAGAGAGTGAGGGAGAGGGGCCTTTCCTCTGACTACAACCAACAAGAGTAACATTGCTAAGTAGAAGGCAGTTCAGCACACGGCTCTCATGATTTTTACTTTAAGAGCCTGAAAAGAATCAAAGCAGCTCATGTTCAAAATACACATTAGTATCAGAGGGAAAAGCACTTTGAAAATCATCAGGTTACTAAAAGCCATTGAAATGTATACACTTTATACGGGGAAACTACAGTTTGCAATAAAGCTGTTTTTAAAAAAAGTTCATGTTTTCAGATGAATGGATAAAGAAGATGTGGTATATACATACAATGGAATATTATGCAGCCATCAAAAGGAATGAGATCTTGCCATTTGCAACGACGTGGATGGAACTGGAGGGTATTATGTTGAGTGAAATAAGTCAAACAGAGAAAGACATGTATCATATGATCTCACTGATATGAGGAATTCTTAATCTCAGGAAACAAACTGAGGGTTGCTGGAGTGGGTGGTGGGGTGGGAGGGATGGGGTGGCTGGGTGATAGACACTGGGGAGGGTATGTGCTCTGGTAAGCGCTGTGAATTGTGCAAGACTGTTGAATCTCAGATCTGTACCTCTGAAACAAATAATGCAATATATGTTAAGAAAAAAAAAAAAGAAGAAGGTAGCGGGAGGGGGAGAATGAAGCGGGGGAAATCGGAGGGGTAGACGAACCATGAGAGACGATGGACTCTGAAAAACAAACTGAGGGTTCTAGAGGGGAGGGGGGTGGGAGGATGGGTTAGCCTGGTGGTGGGTATTGAGGAGGGCACATTCTGCATGGAGCACTGGGTGTTATGCACAAACAATGAATCATGGAACACTTCATCTAAAACTAATGATGTAATGTATGGGGATTAACATAAGAATAAAAAAAAAAGTTCATGTTTTCTTCCTTCACTAGGAAAAAAAATCTGACCAATTACTGAATAACAATATATGTTCTGGTTCTATGAAATGATTTTTATACAGCAGCAGGCAAACCTTCCAAGAAGATCACCCTATACAATGAAAGGGAACCTATCCCAAATGTGCTATCATACTTGAAGCTAGTCATTTCCTGTAACATAAGCCCAAACTCAAGAAAATATCCATCTAATCCTTGTAAATTTTTAGCTTCTGTCTTACCAAATCATAGCCCATGGAAATCAAGCAGGCTCTGAAATCCTCGTGATCCATCAGGCCGTTCTTCCTCTGCCGACAAATAAGAACAGAGACACTGAGAGATAGGGACAAAGCGAACAAGCGAACGGAACAGAATCCAGCAAGACGGGCCCCATGGAGCCCTGCCAAGGAGATGGGAAAGGTCACCGCTGACTTATAAGAGGATGGAGCCAACACGGAGATGTTACAAAATAGTTTCTTAAAAAGGAAAAAGCAGGAGGCGGGGGGCGGATAACTACCAGGTAAAAATGACAGGAGACTACACATTCATGAAAGCAGCTGAAAAAAATCACCCAGGGCCACAAGAATGACCCAGCAGGAACCAATGACTGCCACCTGCTGGTGACAGAGCCCGAGGTGCTGAGAAATTATCCCACTCTCATGGCCCCTGGGGGGTCCTCATTTGTGAAGCTCCCCCCAAACAACAGCACTCCTACAACTCAGGCCCACGGACCCCACAAGCAGTCTCAGGCTCGTTGGCCAGGATGGCGTGGCCCCTCCAGGCATCACAGCCCCCCCCCCCCACAAGTGCCACGGGGGTCTGCACAGGGCAGCGAGCAGGAAGGCCCACGCGGACAACCGCTATCACAGCTGAAAAAAGGCCAGGTCAGGACAAATGGGCAACCCCAGCTCTACAGATACTGAGGCGTTGACACAAAGCCCAAGACCTAACGTGCTGAGACCCTCTGCTCGGTTCCTCTCCCTGCCTCTGACCCTCCAGTCCACGCTCGCCGAGGCGGCCGCGCACATTTTTTGAAGCACAGCCACGATCGTGTTCTGTCTACGCTCTAAAAGCTCCGGTAAGAGCCCCTCGGGGCACGTCTGCTGTACCCTCTGCCGTTCCTACCCTCAGTATTCAACCAGAAGATGAAGAGAAATGGATCCGCGTCCCTGACACCTCTCCCCAGGACTTCAAGCAAACTTCTTTTCCCCCAAAACATATAGTCCTTAAGATTTAAATGCATTTTTTTTTTAACTTGGCAGGTTCTGCATTGTCCTCCTTCGGACTTCAGTTGCAAAAAACAATCTCATTATCTTGGATTCAAATAGCTGTGCCCATTCTTTATTACATCTCAGGCCCCCATCAGAGGTCTACAGTCCGAACTCTCTAACAGGTCCGAACCTGAGACTTCTTTTGGGGGGGGAGGCGTGAGGAGGGGCAGAGCGAGAGAGAGAATCTCAAGCAGGCTCCACACCCAGCGCAAGCCTGACCCGCGGCTTGATCTCACAACCTGCCCTGCCCAGAGGCATTCGGAGAACCGTTTACTGATAACTGTAAACCACACACAATGTCCTGTACAGAGTAACAGACTATCCTTTTTTTAGGGATCTTTAGCAAACGGTATGCGGCCTAAGAAGTCACTTTTAGCCATATGATAAGCAAACGGAATCTTCTTATAAAGAATTGGTTTTACTTAATATGATTCAAATCAAAATCCCAGGTAATATTTTAAAAGCAGCACATAACTTTTTATATGCCTTTACCATGAAAACGGTCATCATTCGGTTGGTGCATTTTCCTTAAAACATGTCACGAGTCCATTTTATTCATTAAAAAAATTAAATTTTACATGTCAAGACAGTGGGTTAAGTTTTCATTAGGTGCTTCACCTAAATAGTAACTTGGGAAAAGTACCTCAGGGCTTTGCATTTAAGTCTTTAGAAAAGATCTAAGTCCAACAACCACACCGCATGAGGGACACACTTTTCCTTCGAACAAATCTAGCTTTGCCATCGGCTACAGAGGCATCCACCGGGCCACCTGCAAAACGCTGCCCACGAACCTCCACTTCGAGTCCCCATGCGCAACGTCAGAGCCTAGCACTGCCTTTCTGGTGGCTGTTTTCCTTTGGCATTAATCATCCTGTTTCCCTATAATGTTTACAGGGCACTAAGACTTAAACTAAGAGCATGAATATTATTTCACATCCCCAATGTCGCCTTTCGGGCAAGTCCAGGGAGACATACCCTGTCGAAGTGGTTGAAGGAGGCCCTGAACTCATTCATCTGCTCCTGGGTGATGCCCTTGGCGTCTCTTGTCAGGATCTGGGTCTCCACTTCATTGATGGTTCTGGCGATGGTCGTCAGCAGCACCTCCCACCCGACACGAATGTGCTACTCGAGGAAAAAGGAAATGGTCAGCTCTGGGTCCTGCCAGCACATCAATCTTGCCCTCCTGATCTTCCTAACCGGAGGGCTTAGACCCAGAGGGAGAGAAGTAGGGCTTACTCAACTCTGTTATTATTTATATTTTTTTAATTCTAATTTTTCACTCTTCCTAAGATTCCATAGTGGGAAGCGCTCAGAAGTGAGAGCGGGGTTCTCACAGGGGCGACCGGCACTTTGTAAATAAGATGCACAGTGGAGAGTCTATTTGTCACTGGAAATATCTTTCCATTTACCAAGTAGCAGGATGGGCCCTGGGTTACACCTGCCTGCTCCCAGGGGGAGCAAAGGGGGCCAAACTGGTAGAAACGTGAACCGTTAGTTACTCCCTGAGCGAGTGGCGCAATGAATTCACTGTCGTGCTAATGAGGATGATGACGGAGAAAACTAACACTTTCATAGCTCTTGACACAGTTCACAAAGCTTTTTCACGTACAGTGACAGGGAAGGCTTGAAGATCCCTCGCTTTCACAGTGTAGCACCTCCCACAGGAACAGAGACAAGTGGGGTCGGGGGGGACACCCCGAGAGGAGGTGAAATGGTCACAACCGGAAGCAAAGCCACCCAGCCCGTGGGGCGCTGTACCTCCATGGTGTAATTGGTGTGCTTGTTGTCAAAGACCAGGGCCTCCTGGATGAGCTGGTGGTCTCCCTCCAGCTTGTCGATGTTGTTCTTATAGTTGATGATGTTGTGCTCATACTGCTTCAGCTGATTCATCTGGTCTTCCAGGGCCCCCGTGATCTGGATGGAGCTGCGGGCAATCTCCTGCCAGAGGCAAGAAGAGGGAGGCAAACCGGTGAGTCGGCCTCAGATGCTACGCTGGGGCTCGTCAGCCGCCAGAGTGCCCCGAGTTTATCCCGTGAGGTGGGAGATGGCAGTCCCAGAGCGTGACAGCAGCTTGGCAGGGTGGGGGGGTGGGGGCATCAACCAAGATCCGAAACAGCAAAGGAGGAAGAGTGGTTAAGAGAAGAGTTATTTCTTCTTCGGCTGAAGATGGAAGCTTCCCTGCATCAGAGCTGCCCCGTTCTGGAGGAGGCTAGGGGATGTTCTGCAGGAAAGAAGCTGCCAGACAGATTTAAGAGCACTGGAGGGTCAAAAAGAATTTCCTGTATTTTTACAGGTTCTCCCTTTAGGAGAAAAGGTAACATTTTATCACCAAAAGGGAGGTTGGGAGAAACACAAGAAGGGCAAATATATGTCTCTTGGCTGCTCTTAGTGATAAAATGAACCCAGAAATCAGTGTCATTCCAAGATCACTTTTCTTTAAATGTTCTGAAAATGCAAAGCATTTGTGACTCTTCACATGTCCTCCTTAGGGACGGAGGATTTAAAATCTAGATCCTACAGAGGCTGAACACCAAGAAAGAGCCCTGACATCCTTTTTAATGACAAAATGAACAGATGGCAGCAGGAACAGCCTCGGCCCCCTTTTTAGCGGGCCCCCCACGCACTGCACCGATGCCCACAGGCTACACGAGCTCGGGGGCCCAAAGGAGTAAAGCCCGGCGTGACACGAAGGGCCCTCACAGCACTGAGCGGGACAGAAACAGAAGAGGTGTCATTGTTGGGTCAACACAGGGACTAATTTCAAGGGTTGCAAGAAGCTCTTTGGAAGGGCACCACCCTACCTCCATCTTGTTCTGGATCCACGGCCCAATGGCATTGGCCTGTGCAGCAAACTGGCGCCGCAGACGCTCATTGGCGTGCTGGCGGGCTAGCTCCTCCTGCAGGGACTGGTCCCGGATGGGCACGAGCTGCTTCACCTGTCAGGGACCAAGGGCAACAGGGATTAGAGGCCAGCTTGCATCCAATAGCAGTGACCAAGATATGTGCCAACAGTCCGAAGTGTCGGGGTGGGAACAGAGGGAGGGTGGGGAGGAAGGAGAAGAGGGGAAGAGGGGGAAAGAGGAAGGGGAAGTAGGGAGAGGAGGGGGGAGCGGGCGCCCCTACTCCAGGAACTAAGGGAGAGCTGGGTCTAGTCTTGGTGGCCAACCAGCGGAAAGACTGGGTGTGTCTACATTAGGGACCTCGATGTCCCTGCAGCCAGGGGGTGGGGGTGGGGTGGGAGGGATGGGGGGATGGGGAGGTGTTTCAGGGGCCTGGTCCAAAGCGCAGAGGATTTGTGAACTTGAAGGAGGCAGAGCTGACAGCTTTATTTTCACGATCTCTAATTGAAAGTTAGCATTTCCTTCGATTATGAAAGTGGGCAGCAAATCCACAGTCATATTTAGCCGTGCTGTGACTTGACCACAGAAGAAATCACAGTCTCATATAACATTAGTTATTGCCTGCTTCTCAAAATAGCATGCACACTCATCCCTGCTTCAAAATGATCAGATCTGCTGTTAGACCCTGCTTTTAAATGTGTCCGTGCAGAAGCACATCTGCTACCACATGGCAACTTTTCAAAAAACATTTTAATGGGGGCACCTAGGTGGCTCAGTCCATTAAGCGTCTGCCTTCAGCTCAGGTCATGGTCCCAGGGTCCTGGGATTGAGCCCCGCATCGGGCTCCTTGCTCAGTAGGAAGCCTGCTTCTCCCTCTCCCACTCCCCCTGCTTGTGTTCCCTCTCTCGCTATGTCTCTGTCAAATAAATAAATAAAACCTTTAAAAAAAAAACATTTTAATGACTATATTTAACATCATTTGTTTCTGTTGCTACCTTAAATGTTTTTATGAATTTACAAATATAATTATCAGAAGGGATCCAAAGGCTTGGAGGGATCCAAGACACAAAAAAGTTAAGGACCCTACTTAGGCTCATGAATTCAAGTCCTATCTAACGTGGGATTGCAGGAAAGCGTTGTATCAGCCTACGTCTTTCTTGTTCCATTTGTACCCGGTGATTTACATTTTCATGCCCTGCCTGAGTTCTCTTTGCATCCACAGACAAAGGAACTATTTCAAACGTCTTTTTTGCGTTTTCTGCAAAACTGCTCCTACAGACGTCACTGTTCATAATGTCCCGTTCACAAAAATCCACGTGCCCGCTCTGCTCTTTAACTTCGGGCTGGGAGAAATGTTTGACCCACTTTAAGAAAGGACATATTTCCCGGGCGCCTGGGTGGCTCAGTTGGTTAAGCCCAACTGCCTTCGGCTCAGGTCATGATCCCAGAGTCCTGGGATCGAGTCCCACATCGGGCTCCCCGCTCAGCTGGGAGCCCGCTTCTCCCTCTGACCCTCTCCCCTCTCATGCTGTTTCTCTGTCTCTCTCTCTTTCTCTCAAATAAATAAATAAAATCTTTGAAAAAAAAAAAAAAGAAAAGGACATATTTCCCTTTTCCTCAGGAGGACGACTTAGCTCAACATGTCTCCCTTTTCCATGATGGCTGTCAGAAGGCCCGAGCTAAATTTGAAGCTCAAATGCAGTCAGTCGGTCCTGTCTCTCAGATTCCCTCTCTCCTCCCCATACCCGGTCTGCTCCTCTTTTGCACTGTTGATAACTGAACAACTGTTGCACATGTGTTTTCATAGCAAGCTACCTCAAATCCACCTGGTGAACTTATTCCTGGGAGGCTCTGTAGTAGCATATGGAGATGACTGTGCTATAATTTAAACCATGAAAATAATTTTTTCTTAAGAACAAGACAAAAAGGCTCAAATGATCCCATGTGGACTATAATTAAACCTGTGGACAGTTTCCCAAAATCTAAAAGGCAGCAAGTCAGCAGGAGTACTTGAGTTCCCCAGTTTTCTAGGCGATTTTTCTGCATTTAAAATTCACACACATTTGGGAAGTGTCTATCCCATATTCTAAAAATTATTTAATGAAGTACGTACTACAGGCAGGCTTGAGCACACCAAATTTTCAGTGGGGGTTTTAAAAATAGTTTCCCTTATGGTATTAGTCTCATAATCTATACTGATTTTGCCAACATTTTGTAAGATCTTCCTTAAGGAAAAACATTTCTAACTTTCTCTACTTACAAATCAGAGGCTGCCCAATGGCATTTAAGAGTCTAACATATTTGGTCTGTTAAAAACGAGACAACAGGCCCCAAATGGAGTCACTTAGGCTAAGCCCCACATCACCAACCCAAGACTCAATTCCAGTTTCTGCTCGCCCAGGAATGGAATCTTAAACAGTCAATAGCCTGATCAGCACTATTAGGTCATCTGCCCGACAGACCCCTGAAGGAACGTAGCCTCGCAATAACCAACCGGCTTTTTTTGCCTGGTATAACTTCCCTGTTCCCGCTTCCCTCTGCCCATAAAAGTCTCGCATTTTGTACAGCGCCTCAGAGCTCCTTTCTATCTGCTAGATGGGATGTTTGCATGATTCAAACACTGTGAAATCTGGGGTGAACGAAAACCCCGATCATCATGCAAATCAGTCACTCGTGTTCCCCAAGTATTTACCTCTTCCCTCAACCTTGGCTTCAGGAATGCCCACCTTGTCCCACATCCGGTCCTCAGTCACCCACCTTGTCCCACTTGGCCCGGAGCTCATCCATGGTGACAGTGCTGTAGGGATTGCTGGAGCTGATTCTGATGTTGTAGCTCTGGATCACCTTCTCCACCTCGTTCTGGATGGCCATGATGGACTGCCGCTCACCGTCCGCCTCCGGCAGCGTTGCCTTGAACTGCTCGTGGGCAGTGATCAGACTCTAACCCAGAGACAGAAGTGGGGAGAACTTTACTGTCGTGTGAATTTTACAGGCTTCGCTGTTCCTTCTGCACACGTGTGAATGCCTTTTATGAAGGCAGGAATCTCTGCAGGGAAAACAAATTCTGGATGTTTTCATAAAGCTATTTGGTGCACCAAAGTCAGGTTCCTTGAAAATGGAAAAAAAGATAACCGTGATGACTAATTGATGCCTATGAATCCAAAGTCTTCAAAAAAAAAAAACAAAAAAAAACCTGTTTTCTTTTTTAAAAAAATGTTTGTTTTCATAATTTTTGATCCCCAGTTACTGTTTCGGTCTTACTCTCCATCGACAAACAGAACTTAGTTGCCACATTTGCTGCCTTTATACTTAAAGACCACCAGGAAATACAGCCCTACTTCTCAAAAAGAAAAGGCCACAAAAAAACAACTCTTTCCCCCTAAGGCTTTAAAATCCCATTTATCAAACCTATCCTTTGGCCCTAATGTATAAGACAGTGGCCCCTTTGTTCTGCTGTGTGTAGATGCCACGTAAACCACCTCCCAGTGCCAAGCTAACAGTCATTTTAGACACTACAAGAGACTGGCTTCAGTAGAGAGATCGACGTTTCCACCAAACAAAGAAACTACATCATGCATCTGGTATGGCTTCCATGGCAAACTTAGATGTCTCACTTACTCCAAAAATAAATGATTTTAGGTTGCTAACCTGTGCTTAAGAATGCATGCAAATTAAAAAAAAATGCAATATTGAACAAAGTAATTTCTTTCCCCCTACACCCAGGTGCAAACCCTTCTAGAATATTCCTTGGCAGGGAGGTGTGGATTCGAATTCCTTTATATTTGGAACCTTCAGCATTCCTTCATATTTGGATTCTTTTTGATGATTTACCTATTTTACAGAAAGAAGAATTTAGAAGTATTTTCCCTTAATATTCCATTGTACATCAAATTCATTGTACACTGGTCTCTCAATAGACTGGGTGCTGGCTCTTTGAGAGTAACCCTCCTCCCTAACACGACTACTTATAGAAGTCTTACTCACAACTTTGAAGTTCTGGAAGAAATCAGAAGCAGAACATTTTGGTTTGTGGGAGACAGGAGGTGCTGCTTTGTGGTTTCTTATGCTTTAGGAGCCAGCAAAACTATATAGGTCTTAACAAACAGTAATATGCATATATTTGCAAAGTACTTAACTCAGCAGCCAATAAACTCATACCTTCCCACGAATACCTCCCAAGAGCGTAGATGTCTATGTTGCCCAATGATTCCACGGTATTTTTTAAAGAACAAGTCCCTTTAGATGTATTCACCATTGTCTGACGGATGTTAATTTTTCAGTTGCAGCAAAGAGAAGTATACACCTTTTTAAGATAAGGGTCAAAGGGTAATTTGGGCTTCCTAGCTACATTTTTTTAGTAAAAAACAAAAGAATTCTACATTTTTAAAATTACAATTCATCTCTAGCGCAGTACGAGCACGAAGCTGGGGGTTCAGTTACCTGGATTTCCTCAATGCTGTGGACAATGAACATGTCTTGTAGGTCCTCCATGGCACCTTCCATCCAATTGTTGAAAGGAGCCGCTCTCTTGGCAAACTCCAAGTGAAGCTGATCAATGGTTTCTAGCAATTTCTCAGTTCTCTGGAGGTAAGTTAAAGAGAAGTGTTATCACGGATGAATAAAAAAATTCTCTCCGAAGACAATCAACCTATTACCTGACATTGTGTTAATCACAGTGTGCTCATCACTAGCACATGTATACACAAGATCAGCCAGTGTTCATGATTAGACTGAGTCCAGGAGGTCCCTCAAGTGGCTTCTGAATCAAAAAAGGATTTAATAACATCCAGAGTAGCCTTGTTTTCAAAGGAGAGTCCTCTGCTCCATGCTACTTTTCTGAAAACTGAGAATCTGTAGGGGGTATATAGTAACTTGCTTTCAGCTAACATAGTACCTTTAATGTTAGCTCTGACTCCCTAACTACGCTAGGTAATAACACTCAACACACCGTCCTCACTTTATAGACGACAGTGTGCAGAGAAGATGCACGCCTTTCCCAGAATTCACCTACCTAAGTGAAGACACAGAACTACAGTTTAATGTACTCAAATCCTCATTCAGGATCTAACACAGAGCTCCTCTCGGCCTTTCTGGCCACATGGACGCAGATGGCTTTGAGCCACAGAGAACACTGTACTTGTTTCATGGGGCAGAGATGCTGGGGGCAGACAGGGAAAGCACCCCCTATCTATAAGTCTTCCGTCCTTACTCTTTTTTTTTTCTCCTGTTCTAAAGTGTTTGTGGTGGGGGCAGTCTCTGTTTCATGCATGGTCCTTTTTCTCTCACTTCCTTTCTTTAGGAGACTATGTAACAGCCATTTGGCATCTAGGAAGCTGGATGTCATGTATTTTAAAAGTGAAAAGACTCAGAAAAAAACTGGCCATTGCCTCCCTCCTTCGCATTATAGGAGTCTTCCATGGTGAGAGACAACGGGTACAGCTAAATACCAGCCACTTTCTGCTGCTTATCCAAGTCTTATACTTGACTAAGGCCAAGTTCATCCTCGATCTTTTCATATCCCTTTTTCTTTCAACGTTTGCTGCCATTTTGCCTTTGCCTGGCAACATGTGAAGTTCTTCCTGATTCCCCAAGTCAATATACTCTTTATAGAGGGCCCTTTGGAAATTCACTGTAATCACTACCTGATACAAAATGGGTTTATACCCTAATCTTATTAGCTCTGGATTTCTTTTTTTTTTAATTCAAAAGTATGCATCACTGAAAAAAAAAAAAAAAAAAGCATGCTTCACTGAAGGAAAAAAAAAAGCATGCTTCCCCACTCTATGGATAAATTATGGGACAAAGCTACCAACTTTGCATTTCACGCTTTCTCCTATATTTCACATTCTCTGTGGCAGCTCCTTTCACGAGACAACCTGTTTTGTTTTAGACGCGGCATGCCACAGAAAAACGGGGAAGATTAGTAACAAGGACTTCATTCAAGAGCCTCTGTGAAAAGATCTCATGTCAACAGGTGGGTGACGGGATGTCAGGTCACCAGGGCTTCACCTCCAGGGCCTCCCTCCTCTTCTGAGTAAGCGTTCCCAGTCTGTCCCACTGGTCACAGATCTTCTGACACCGATCGTTGATGTTCACAGCGTCGTGATAGTCCAATTCACTGGGGGAAGTGAAAATGAAGATGAACTCTCCCTGATGTTATGAGGAAAACAGACACAGGCTCAAAATAAACTGATTTTTTTTTCTTTTTTTAAAGATCTGACAGAAAAATGGCAGGGTATTTCAGGGTTTTGTCAACTGTCACCAAGGTAAACATGATCATTAGTCTTTGACAGATTCCAGGAAGAATGAGTAAAACTCTTGATGGTCCAACAGTTTTCTACACAGACAGAAATGCTGTCTCCTCAGTGCCCCAAGCTGACTTCAATCTGGTGCAGTCCCAGAGTATTATTTTTAAGTGGCAGTGTACCTGTAAACAAAGCCAACCATCTGACCTGGAGGACAGTCCTGTGGGCCGCCTGAAGCCACAGTGCTTGGACAGCAAAGTGAGTCAAGGGGGAGGGAGGTGTCAGCTTGCACCCCCTTGTGTCCTTGGTTCCCCTCAAAAGGCACTGGGCTTCAGGGCTGGGGTGGAGTGCCACGTCCAGAAAGGATGCTGTGGCTTCATCTAGCACTGGAGGGACCTTGAAAAACTAGCAGACGAGAGAGCCCTTCCTCTTCTGCACAGAACTTCTGACTTGTCTAATGCCCCTGGTGTGACAGCAAGAACAACACGGTTTCTTACAAAGTAACCCCTCTTCCCCACCAGCCCAGTCTATGCATCCTACTGGGGTCTTTGTAAGGTGAACTTAGCATTCAAACAAATTCCCAACTAGAAGGTTCACCTCATATCTCTGGGGATAAAAAGTTAAGATGAAAGCAAGACTCACAGACGTTTAAAGACACCTTTAGGAGAGACTTCTTTGCAAACAGTCCAAAGCAAACTTTAAGGAACCCCCTTCCCCCCGTCCCACCCACCCACCCATCCTACTAAATCCATTTCCCTGAGGCTTAAGTTTATTTCTTTCTTCTTTCGACTTTAAATTAAGACAATGGTTGCCCACCACGTGCTTTTCTTTTCCTCTTAAATAATATTAACTTGTCCAGTCCTGAGTATTATTGCTTCTGCTACTGAATAAAGGGCGCACTCCGTGGTTGTGAGCTGAGGGTTCTTGCAGGGGGTAAAGCCTGTTCAGCTTACAAGCAGCTTTCTACATACATATAACCCTTCATGCAACTGAGACGTTTTTTTTCAGTGAAACAAAAAACAAAACATACCAGCAATCTGCACAGCCTTGAATACAACGTCAAAAAGGCTACGGCTCTTCAAAATGCAAATATCACGGAGAATAAAGACTTCAAGAATAAAAACCACCACCTGAGATCCTTCTATGGATCCACAATGGAGACACGAATGCTCACTTCCCCATCATTACCTTTAGGGGTATATCCATTTCTCATTTTTCTAATTCATAGAAAGTTCACACAAAGAGTTCTACAAATACCTGCTCTCAAGGAGTGAGGGTTTGCGTAACGGTACATACTGGTTTTTCTGCACTTTGAGAGCTGCACGAGCACTTTGATTTATTACTTTAGGAAAGGTAAAAAGGACAAGGAAGGAATACATTGAGATGAACACAGATTTAAATTTTG
The DNA here is from genome assembly GCF_002201575.2 of Neomonachus schauinslandi. Lineage (NCBI taxonomy): Eukaryota > Metazoa > Chordata > Mammalia > Carnivora > Phocidae > Neomonachus > Neomonachus schauinslandi. The sequence continues at coordinate 80,536,008 of NC_058408.1, forward strand.
TATGTGGTGCCTCTTTGGACAGTGTGAAGAAATTGACACTGGGGATACCGGGAAGAACAATACAAAATTACTCCTTAAATTTTATGGGCAACACTTAAAACCATTCCGAATTACTCAATGGAGAAGTTATAGAGCATTAAATAGCGTGAGTTTCTTTCCTCCCTTATTTTAATTGCAATTGTTAATAAGCAGCCACACACCCAACATTCAAGAAGCATGCTCTTGTAAAGACCACAAATCTAGAGTATAATCTAGTGTACAAATTGGATTCTGAAGATCACAAATGATTAAGAGTTTATTTACCAAGGCAAAAAAATAACAGGATACTCTTAAAAGAGGCCGTATCTGTTAGTTCACGAGTTTGCTCTAGTCAAAAGTGAGAATATGAAAGTTTTAAACTTTAACATAGGAAAATAAATGTTTATTATATGTTTTTAAAACTTATTTTGTGACAGTTATCTTTATGTAATTTTGGCCCTGAAACTTCTGCAGGTATGTCTATGATTACAACGAAGGGGAAGGGAGTTGGGAATGACATCCGGTACTTACCCAAAGGGGGCAAGGGTCTTTAAAAAGAGGCTTCGAGAGACTGCAGGGAGGTGTCTCCCCAGAGGCGGGCCAGAGCCAGAGGCTGCACCCCGCAACAAGTGGGACCTGAGAACTCCCCCTGGGGCTTACACCAGCCTGGACTCAATCCATGCTGGTCCCTCCCATAAAATAGAAAGCACGCAAATGAAATAGCACGTATTTGATGACACAGAAAAAGTGGGGCCATGGTGTCTCCTCCCCCGAGGTAAGGCAGGCATTTCTGTTTGGTGTGTGGATGTCCTGCACCCCGGCCTAGGAGAGGTGGCCTTTCCAAGCTGGACCCCAGTCCTCCACGCTCACTTCTCACCCTCTTGGAAGCAGAGCTGCCTGGGGTGGGGCTGCGGGGTGCTTGTGGATGGGAGGGCACGGGGATCCTCGCCCATCCAGAGAAGCAAAGCTCAAGTCTGTCGAGCTGCTTAGAAACACAAAGGCCTCCAGCTTGGTTCTCCATAAACTGAGTATGGAAACTGCCCTGGAAATGCTCTGGGAAGCTCTCGGGGGATTCCTTCCATTGTACCGCGGCCCGTGGGCTCGGCGGGCAGAGCTGTGCGGCCGCATGGGAGCACCTGGGCCTGCGAACCCAACAGCACGTACTTGAGTTCCTGCGCGATGGCCGCTATCTGCTCCACGCGGTCCTGGTGCGCCGCCAGGTCGCTCTCAAAGGCCTCGTGTTTCCGCAGCAGGGCCCGGACCTCGGTCAGAGAAGCCGACTCGTAGTCCTTCTGCAGCAAGATCTGTTCTTTGCCTGCAGGGGTTGCAGAAGGGAATACGAACACTCTGATGGCCCACATCAGCTTCCTGGCACCTGCAAAGTTCTCGGTGATGCTTATGATTTCAAAGAACCAGGAGAAGGGGGTAAACACGGTGGTGCTGTTACCGTCAGTTTCCGGGCTGTAACTGTGCTAACGTTGCCTGAGTCCCTCTGTGTTCTAAAAGCTCCTGTCCAGGGTGCCTGGGTGGCTCAGTCGGTTAAGCATCTGCCTTCGGCTCAAGTCATGATCCCAGGGTCCTGGGATCGAGCCCCGCATCGGGCTCCCCGCTCGGCAGGAAGCCTGCTTCTCCCTCTCCCACTCCCCCTGCTTGTGTTCCCTCTCTCTCTCTGACAAATAAATAAATAAAATCTTAAAAAAATAAAAATAAAAGCTCGTGTCGACACATAAAGGGGGGAAGCATGCTGAGTCCAGGTGAAATAACAGATCTGCATTCTGCATAATCCTGAGTAACAAGTATCTGATTTTCTAGTGTGTGATGCTCAGTTAATAATTATTAGTTCACAAGAATTACCTGGGATAGTTAGACAAGACACTTGTACTCTACCAGCCTGCCCTCAGTTGAACCTTGACCCCAAACCTTTTTGTTGGAAAGCTTTATTTTCTGTGGTTAAATACAGGCTGTGGTTTTTTTCCTGACAATACTAGAAGTTTCTCTCTCTGAACCTCCACCTATTTCCCCACAAATATTTCTTAAATCAAGCAACTGCTGTGGTTGTAGATGGGCTCACGTTTATTCCCTGGTTGATGACCTTTAAGACTTTAATTCTATAAAGCTTGAAATGGAAGGCAAATGTTCACACATTTAACAACGACGACACAGCACTTCCTATGCACCAGATACGGATTTAAAAACTTTATATTGTGAACTCATTAAATCTTCATCAAAAGCCTCTGTTGGAGGTATTATTGGTATTCCACTTTGAATGGAATTTTTTTTTATTTATTTATTTGAGACAGAGAGATACAGAGAGAGAGAGAGAGTAGGAGCAGTGGGGAGAGGCAGAGGGAGAGGGAGAAGCAGACTCCCCGCTGAGCAGGGAGCCTGATGCGGGGCTCGATCCCAGGACCTGGAGATCATGACCTGAGCCGAAGGCAGACGCTTAACGACTGAGCCACCCAGGCGCCCCTGGTATTCCACTTTGAAGAGGACACTGAGGCACTGAGAGATTAGGAGCTCATCCAAAGCGCATAGCTAGAAGTGTCAGAGCTGGGACTCCAACCTGCCTGGCTCCAGGCCCATGCCTCTCACCCTCTTGCTGGGCAACATCAACGATCAGACAACACCAAAGCAAAAGGGAACCAAAGGATGAGGGGAACGTCTCTGACCTTTCTCAAAATAGATGATGTGATGGGGAGAATGTTATGTTCCTCTACCTCAGCAAAGAGCAGACAGCCAAAAAAAAAATCATATATATATATATATATGATCATAGTATCATGGCTATGGAAAGAGATATGTTTGCAAGGACTGAAAGTAGATGAATCTAAGTGAAACAAGGAAGCTCAGACTGTAGAAAATGGTCCCTTGCATTCCTCCTTCCAAGCAGATTTTCTCCATGGGAAATTCTGTTGCTTCACGGCATGTAATAAACATGCTAGCAGCAGAAGCTAGCTTCTGGGCCCGGGCTGTCTGACCGACAGGGAATAAACAGATCCTTGTGGATCGAATGGAACAAAAGTGGGGGAAGACAGAGGGAGGCCAAGACTTATGTAAGTAAGTGTGGGAAGAATGCATTTCGAGTGCCATTTTGTGAAAAAGTACATTATCTGCTCCGCTAGAAAAGAAGTCTCCCCACCCACCTGAAGAAACCCAGGACTGGGACAGCAGTGTGGAGAGGGGCGGGGACACCTGCCCACAGGGTCACTGACGGAGTGTGTAGAGGCCGCACACTGTGGCTCTGCCCACAGCTCAACCTGGATTTTCCGGGAACCCAACCCCAGGCTACTGCACTTGCCGTAAGCCCACGTCTCGTGCGTCGAAGCCTTCTGCCTGAACTTCTCCGCTAGGTGCTCCACACGCTCCAGCCTCCGTATCTCGTTCAGCAGCCACTCCTCGTAGCCCTTCTCCGCCTGCTCTAGCCTCTGCCAGGCGCCGGCAATGTCCTGGGGGCATTCAAGGACAAGCAAAGACAGGTTTGTTAACCTGCGGGGCCCCAGCTTTTCTACAAATCCCCTCTCTGCCACAAGTCTGACCGGTTTTGTGTTTTCTTCTTCTTGCTTCCCCCTCGTCCAGCCCCCAAATAACCACTCTGCTGTTTTGGCTTTCAAAGGTTTTACTTACCGCCGGGCCTTTTTTAAAACTAACATGGTTGTTCTCACCAGCCAATAAATGCCTGATACTTGTCCAGATGTGAACAAAGGCTTACAGGGCTTTAATTTTCTGGCTTGAAAAAGATGACGCCTCTAAGTGACTCAACCAGCCAGCCCGCCATCAACAACCATTTCCTGGACGCTAGCAAGAGAATTTTATAGAAGAATAAATGATACCTATAAGGTTCCCTGCCCCTGAGTAGCTTGCATGACTGCTGGGGGAGAAAGAAGAAATAAGTACAGCTGACCTTGAACAACATGGGGCTTAGGAGCGCCAACCTCCCACACAGATGAAAGTCAATGTACAAACCCTGACTCCCCCAAAACTTAACTACTAACAGCCTACTATTGACCAGAGGCCTCACCGGTAACATAGACAGTTGATTAACACATTTTGTACGTCATATGTGTTATATACTGTATTCTCACACTAAAGAAAATGTTATTAAGAAAATCAAAAGGAAGGGCGCCTGGGTGGCTCAGTTGGTTAAGCGACTGCCTTCGGCTCAGGTCATGATCCTGGAGTCCCGGGATCGAGTCCCACATCGGGCTCCCTGCTCAGCAGGGGGTCTGCTTCTCCCTCTGCCCTCTTCCCTCTCGTGCTCTCTGTCTCTCATTCTCTCTCTCAAATAAATAAATAAAATCTTTAAAAAAAAAAAAAAAAAAAAAAAAAAAGAAAATCAAAAGGAAAATACATCTACAGTACTGTCCTGTATTTATTGGAAAAAAACCCATGTGTAAGTGGACCCGTGCAGTTCAAATTCATGCTGTTTGAGGGTCAACTATGATTAAACAAGGTCACTGCAGAGAGTGATCGGCTCTGAAGTAAAAACTAAACGGGGTCAGGTGATGCTGAGAGCCCAGTGTGGGGGGTTCCTTCAGGTTGGTCACTTGGAGAAGACGCGTCTGAGGAGGTGGCATGTGAGCCGAGTACCTCAGTGACAGAAAAACCCAGTTACGTGAAGAGGTGGGAGTGAGCGCTGAGGCCTGAGGGGGGCTGGTCCCGTGTGTGGGGGGCAGGTGAGGCCACGCGGGAGTGGGGGGTGCAGCAGCAAAGACCCATCCGCAGAGGGTGGAGGGGGTCAGATCACATGGGATCCTCTAGGCCAGGTTCACGAATCTGGATCTTAGTCTAAATACTCTGGGAAGTCACGAGAGGGTTTTGAGAAGGGGAGACACACTCTGGTTTCCATTTTAAAAAGAGCCCAGCTGCGCCTGGGTGGCTCAGTTGGTTAAGCGACTGCCTTTGGCTCAGGTCATGATCCCGGAGTCCTGGGATCGAGTCCCACATCGGGCTCCCGGCTCGGCGGGGAGCCTGCTTCTCCCTCTGACCCTATCCCCTCTCATGCTGTTTCTCTCTCTCTCTCTCTCTCTCAAATAAATAAATAAATAAAATCTTTAAAAAAAATAAAAAATAAATAAAAAATAAAAAGAGCCCAGCTGCTGCTGTGGAGATAGTGAATTTTAGGGGCCAGTGAGAGGGGTATTGTGGGGTGCAAGGAGAGAGAGAAAGAGAGAGAGAGAGAGAGGTGGCTCAGCAGATAGCGATGGCCATGCAGGTGGAGCGCAGAGCACAGATTCAAGATAGAATCTGGATGCCAAGCCAACGGGACTGCTGAAGAACTGCACACAAGAAGGTGACGGAAAGGAAGAAGCCAGGATGCCACCTGGGCTTGGGGCGTCCGTAACTTAGGGATGGTGATGCCACTTGCTAAGACAAGCATGAAACAGAGGGCCTCGGGGATAGGTCAGGTCTGAAATGCTCTGAGACGTCCACACAGATACATGAACCTGGAACTGGGGGAAAAGTCCGAGCTGGAGATGCACAGCTGGGGAGGCACTGGCCTTCAAGTGGTAAGGAAAGCCACCAGCCCGGGGGAGATCCCCTGGGAGGTACGGGGCAGAGGGTCAGCATCACGCCCGGGAGAGGTCCTCCCACGGACTGGGGTGGCAGTGGGAGGCGAAGCTCTGCGCCGTGTGTGGAAGGACCCCGTGGGGTGGGAAGGAAACGGTGAGGTCAAGAGTAGAAGGAGTTTCAAGGAGGTGGCGTGGATAACAGCGTGGTTAAAAGGGTCAAAGCGGCAGAGAATATAGAAATGAAAGTGACAGCGGAATGTCACCACGGGGGGCCTCTGAGCCCAACGGGAACGGTCTCCGGAGAGGACAAGCCAGGTGGCTGCAGGGTGAAGAGTAAAAGGAGTAAAGGAGCAGTGAGGGGCTAAGAAGGGTTGCCACCAGCGACTCCTGGAGGTTCTGCAAAAAGGGCAGCCGAGGGCCAGCACTGTGCCACGAGGAGCAGAGGAGGTGGCAAGGTTTGCGATTCTCGAGTCCCAGGTGCGGGTGCAAGTGACTCTGGAGAGCAAGGAAGCCAGCCATGCGGGGAGAGAGACCCATGCAGCACCAGGCCCTGGAAACATGACCGGGTCCTAAGCGCAGGTTAGAGAGGGCACGTGATGCAGGTGCCAGAAGGTCCAGCGGGAAGACATGGCCAGGTCATGGGAGGGCAAGGGAGGCGGTAAAGGCTGCTCTGGGCGGGGCACCACCCCAGGAGCAACTGGGGCCAAGAACCGCACACTGGTGGGGAAAAAACATCCCGAATGACGCGGTTAGAGGGCCCACATCCTAACCATTCGCTGAAAGGACCTGTGGCTTTCTGGGCGGCCCGTCAGAGAGGAGGCTTCGGAAACAAACCGGGTCCGGGGGCAGGCACTCACCGACACCATCTTGCCCTCGGAGGGCATGAAGGCGGGCCGGTTGCTGATCCGCAGCTTGGTCTGCAGCGTGTTGAAGTTGATCTCCAGCTGACACTTCTCCTGCACCTTGGGCGGCTTGTGCTTGCGCCGGTAGTCCCGAAAGTCCTCCAGCTTCTTCTGCATGGCCTGCATGGTCTTCTCGGGGGTCCGGTTCTCCAGCCAGGGGATCGTGCGGCGAATCCATTCCAACAGCTGCTCCCAAAACACACAAATACTGCTGGAGACGCCAGCAAACCCCAGCCCCCCCCCCCCCGGTGAAAAACAGAAGCACCTGACAATTGGAATGCATTCCACCGAATGTTCCTAAAATGACAGAGTATGAATAGAATACTCTGGACTGAGGGGAGAGGATAAAAAGGCATCTTTATGCACATGCGCTGTGGCATGAATGAAAACTTCAGCGCCGCCCGCCCCCGACCCCACCCCATGGCCACTGGTGATCACCCCCACAGTCCCACATACAGGTCGAAAACTGAAAGTCAGCACGAGTCATGTTTCACAAGAATGTGACATTTACAGGAAACTCAGGGACTAGACATTAGCAGACAAATGCTGGATGGAGCTTTCAAATGAAAAACAAAAACCTGACATGGGATGGAAACTCAGAAAAGAACTGGGTTTAACTTAAAATGTAATTCTATTTCAAATAAGCTCAAATCTCATGAATCTATTGACCAGAAAGATACATTGTAAATCTGGGACTGACTCAATGCCAAGTTATATTTTAATTTATCATTTTGAGGAAATCCACATGATAGAAGTGAAAATGGTAGTGACTTCCTAAGAATGAAGTATATATGCCCCCTTCTCTCAAATTACGAGCAAGTTGAAAAGCCACTAATAATTGATACTCGTAATTACTTGGAAAATGACAGCAGGTAAGAATAAAAAGTCGCTAAAATGGTGATACACCCACAGTCGAAGGGTTTGAGGAAGATAAATGAAGGACCAGGGAAGAAAAGGAAGGACAGAACCAGTGTCTGTCCTTTGGTCCCAGTCGTGTCTCTACCCTAAAGCTGGTCCCTGGGTTAAACAATGCTGCCAAATCGAATTTTCCCATAGCAGCAATATGAAAACATAAACTCAATATCATCAGATCCGATTACTATTAACCACTCCTTTGGAAGACTTATTCCAAGTATCCTGACACTTTTCCCAGGACAGACCAAATATCAGGTAAATCAAGTCAGAGCAAAAATCATTTGGTCACAGACATGTGTCACTGTAACTGAGTTCAACCCAGAGAGGGTGGGGTGTGCCGCTCACTCAGCCCATCCCTTGACTGGGGGAAGCAACATGGCAGCAGTGACGAGACTGCTTTGTTGCTATTTATGCTCTAATCAGAACAGAAAGAAGAGCAACATGGAAAGGCTACTCTAACCAAGAATCTGGCTGAAGAGCTGCAGAAGGCATCATGGACATTCATGCTCAAACACCTTGGATGGGGGGCTCTGTCCTCCCCACATTTCCCTCTAGATATTCATAGACACGCACGCAAGGCCGAGCCGTGTCTCACAACGGGCTGGGCCAGTTCCTGGGACACTCAGTTGCTGCGTGGAGCAGGGCTTCTGAGTAACGGAGGGCACACTAGGTGAGTTGAGTAACCAATGAAGCAGGAAAAAAAAATTAGTAATGCGGTGTCCCCTGGGGGGTGTCCGACCCTGGCAGTGCAGAGCTGAGCATGGAGTCACATACCACGTGTCTGCAAACATGCAAACTACCTCTATGCTTTGGGACAGCTGGGGAGCCCATTGTGATGACTTTTGTGCCAATCAGTATGTTGCTACAAGATGAGCAACCCCTGAGATCAAGTGCATTTTCCCGCTTTGATTCTGTCCGAGATGAAAAATGCAAAGAAAGAAAACACTGACAGCCGTTGTGTCCCCCTCCATGCCTCTCCCTCTGGGTGGGAAGGGACAGGACTGCCGGGCACCCGCTTCCTTTACCTCACTTGCTAGCCTCTCATATTCTTCCATCAGCCTCTCATTCTCTTGATTCACAGCAAGAACCTTACATATCCTGTTAGCCGCTGTCTCGGCCTGTAAAACACAATAGGTAAACAGAACAGCTCCATCGACAGGGATGCGCATGCACAAAACAGAACGTGGTGGGGCAGGAGAGGAAATGAGGAGATGGCGTGCTGATTCAAGGTTGGGGTGGAGGAAGACTGAGGGTATGGCTGTTGAACACCATGAGTCATTTCACACCTTGTTTTACACAGACTTACACGGCAGGCTGAATGTACTGTGGGGAATAATGGGGAGATACCATTAGTCTAAAACGCAAGCTTCGTAAAACATTAAGCAAGTTAGTGACAGAAATATACGGGTCAAGGAAGCCGAAATCCCCCGTCCGTCCACCTGAGCATTCTACTGACCTCGTGACTATGGGGCCAGAACTCTCTAGATAGCATTAGCCTTTGGAAATCAAAGCAAAAAACTAACCGGGTCCTGAATCTATCTTGTCATTGCACCGAGTTCACTGAAGCCCTCTTGTCCTGAAATGAATACACCAGAACTTGCTAGATGGGATCCTTCCCCAGAGCTAAACCTGCTTTAAGATTTGTGTGACCTCCATGAGACGTCATCGAGGTATACAGAATTCTCGGTTATCATCTTGTGGAGGGGAACTTGGGCCAGGGGTGGCAAAGTGCCCTGAACCACGACCATGTGACGAATTAAGAAGAGCAAGCTGCCCCTCCTGGCCTCCAGCCCGTCCCAAAGCCTCGCCTCCAAAGCCCCGTTTGCAGTTAGCATCATTTGCTGGTGACGGTCGTTGAGAAATCACAGAAATGACACATACTGTGTCCCCCGGCCCCAGTCTATCCGTTTTCTCCAAGTAGATTATGTGAAGGGGCGAGAGACAGGTGAATAAGGAGAAAGCTGAGGGACGTTCGCCCACAATGTGTGTCTTAAGAAATGTGAATTTTTCTGAGGTTTTCACATCGTTATCCTTTCACTATTTCAATTCAATTAAGATTAGTCTTGAAAGGTGTTAGAACAAATCACTGAACAGTGAAGGCAGTTTCTAGGCGGAAAGAACAAGGGGCACCGGGAAGGCGCTCATCTGTCCTTGTCAAATCTCCCCATCGCTGTTCAGTGACCATGGTGCCATTTTCAAGGCACTTTTTTTTCCCTAAAGCACCAGCGTTTCCCACAATTAACTAACGAAATCAAAGCAACATCTTAGAAGGAAGGAAAGATTTAAAAACAAAAACACTTCAGGAACTGTCTGAAGTTAAAGCTGTTAAGAAACACGAAGGATTCACAGTTTGAAACTTGGCGTATTAGGTCATCACAACACACTTAAGATTCCAAGGTAAGATGTGAAGCGCACGAACACACACCCACGTACGCGCACGCACACACACGCACACACAACTAAAACCAGTGCAGAAGAACTGCACGGCAGCCCCGATCGACACGTGCTGAATACCTGCTCCGCGCCCGCAAACGCGTGGTAGAAGCAGGAAACGTAAGTCATGATAGCTCTTTCATCGGGTTTGGGAGTGTTCACAATGTCTGAAGGGAGGGAAAAAAATAACACAGAAAACAAACACACATACAGATGAAGAGTAGAAACCAGGGTGAATGGAGGGAAGAACAAACTGGTTTACACCGATCCATTTTCTGTGTGTGTCTGGGGCCCACAATCCTAAAGCCCAGGAAGGCTCTCCAGCATGGACACGGTTTGTGAACAGAAGGGCTTGAATGACTTGAACCAGCATGTTTTTGTTTTGTTTTTGTTTTTTAATAATCAAGCTGAGGGCTTTCCGCCTCCCCCGCCCCGTGATGAGCTTCTACAAGTGCAGTCAAGGCATGAATACGGACACCATGTGCTACGTAGCAGGGCTTATTATCACTTCCTAGTGACTCGTGAGGCCACGTCCGCTCATCTGTTGACCATATCAGGTCCTCTGTCACTGCTGCTCTGAGTGACACGTCTCGCCTTGGGAGTGACATGCTGGGAACACTGGCAGCGCCCCAGGGCCCCCTCTCTCCTGCCCCTTCCCCATCCCACCTTCCTGTTGGCTTTCTGGCTCCTGGGTGGGGCGGTGGACCGGGGAAGACTCACTGGAGAGGACGTGGCTTTTAACCTCTTCTGTGCCTACTTACCTTGCCATTTACAGAAATCACCAAGGGTAACAAAACCTCTAAAGAGAAGGACAGACACGGCTTGTACTTATTGTGATTCTTGCTACCGTTTGTATTAGCTGCCGAAACCACCAACGGGAAGAGAAAACAGGACCGTGTGAACACACAACCTTTCTCCTTCCACCTTGGCGATACCACTGCTTGCTGAATTGCTTTTTAACTTTAAACTCGGTTCAGTCACTGGATAAAATGCAGTTAAAAAGAGACCGTGTAATTCCCTAAAGGGTGAAGCCTAGTCATCGGGTTTTCAGAGGGTACACCTAGAAAGGATGTGGGGTTGTGTCACAGCATGGAATCTTCTGGAAAACAAACATGAACAGCATACTACTGCATGGACAGAAAGTAAGTTTCAAAGAAAACTAGACTAAAAAAGACAAATGACTGCCTCCTCAGAACCAGACAGGTCTCCTTACTCAGAGGAGAGGGGAAAAGAGAAAAACAATTGGGAAAAAAAAAATTAAGACACAGAAGGTGAAGGGTGAGTGGTGATTCATGTTTTACATCCTCACCTTCTGTGCACCAGCAAAAGCATGATAGTAACAGGAAACATAAGTCATTATGGCTCTCTCATCGGGTCTGGCAGTGTATACTAAATCTGTGTGGAGAAAAGAAGGTTAACTGCTCGGATGTTCTAGCACCCGCAGGCTTCGGCCAAGTGCTGCCTCGGAGAAGTCAAAGCAATGAATCTCCCCACCGCACCCCTCCCACACTTATGCGGTTAAAACGTTGGCTCCAGTCAAAGAAGTCGGACCTACAAAGTCATTGCTCTCTGTGTACTTTTGAGAATTGCCAAAGAGAAGGACACAGCTAATGCAGAAGGGCCCTAAATGGGCAAGGAGGTCACATCCATGGCCAGAATCGGAGTTCTGGAAGCCCACAGGATGCACGTGACAGAACATTCCCTGAGACTTTCTCCCGCTGCAGACACAGAGGGAGTCAACTAAGATCCCTTCTGCGAGTCCACACAGAACCTACACACCCAGGAACCCAAGCCTGGTGCTCACCTTAAGGAAAGGTTTGTGGAGGAAAATAGAGAAACAACTTCCAGAACCTTTTAAAAAGCACAGCAGATGGTTAAGAGGAGGACAAGTTTCTCCAGTGTTTACTACGGGTAACAGTTCATGGGAGAGTGGCCCAGGGAGCTACTTGAGAATATCCCCACTGAGGGTCCAGGCCCCCACACAATGACAGGAAGTGAGGTCAACAGCAAGGCTGCGCCGGAGGGACAAGCATTCTGACAGGAGGCAGCCAGCTCAGGACGTGGCCGAACCAAGGACATGCTAACACAACGCTGTGGGGGTGATAAGTCCAAGGGCAGGTGTAGGAAGGATACAGAGAGTCACGGGCAGGGAGACCCGCTGGGTAGTCCTGTCGCAGTGAGCCCCACACCCAAGTCAGTCAAGTTCACGATGGACAGACGATTCCTGTGAGAAATTACACAGAAAACACTACAGTATGTAAGCATTTTTCTGAACCATTTAAAAGGAAAGGAAAAGGAAAGAGACAAAAATGTGTCACAAGGGAGGAGGAAATGACGGGAGTGCCAGCGCATGTCATTGGCCTGGAAGGATTCACAGGATGGACACATGCCCAGAGCAGGACTCAGAGGCCAAGGAAAAATCTACCGACTAAGGAGCGTGTCAGCAGGCCAGAGGAATGTGATGGTGACCCTGAAGTCACCCTCGACTGCAGTGTATTAGGGAGGCATTAATTTACTAAATGTTGTCTGTTTTCTTCTCTCTTTAGCATCCTAGCTACTAATTCGAGTGGGTACACTCTGGGTGGTTATTTACTCTATGGAAAGGTCAAAGGAGATGCCACACAAATGTAAACTTAGCTTAGAGAAGACAGACAGACAAAAAAGGAAAAGGAACTATTTATTCTATGTTGCGACTTCATTATTTTACCGACTCTCTCCCTCTCAAGAGTTTTTGAAAACCATCAACAGATTCGGAGGAGCGTATTCAAGTGTTAATGCCCAATAATACAGGTGTTTGTTAAAATGGTTAACTTAATGAATGGGTAAAATTAGAATCCTACTTTGAAGGTCACTGTTATAAGTTGCACTGTGTCCCTCAAAAAGATATGCTGAAGTCCTAGGTCCCACCCCTGGTAGCTGTGAATGTGACCTCATTTGCAAGTAGGCCTTCGTAGGTAGAATCAAGTTAAGATGCGGTCCTGCTGGGGTAGGTAAGATCCTTAATCTAACATGACTGATATCCTTATAAGAAAGAGGGAATGAGAAGTAGAGACAGAGAGGAAAGAGTAATGCTACCAGAAGCCAAGGAATGCATGGGGCTTTCTGAAGCTGGAAGAGACAAGGAAGGAACCTCCTCTAGAGGCTTTGGAGGAAGCATGGCCCTGTCAATAGCTTCATTTCAGACTTACAGCCTACAGAATCATAAGAGAATAAATTCCTGTTGCTTCAGGCTACCTAGTTTATGATAATTTATAATACAATCACCAACAATAAGGAGGACCAGAAGATTGACAATTGACTATAATCAAGTTCTTTGCTTTTCCCCAATAATACCAATTAGGGGAAGAAATGGGCCATGACGGAATAATAGTATTAACAACAAACACACAGCAACGTAAGTTCCTTGAGGGCAGGACCCTACCTTATACATCTCATTCTCTCCCGAAGTACCTAGCAGAAGGTCTTGCTCATGGTAGGCACTCAATCTATGTCTGTTGAGTGGTAAGTGAATCATGAACAAGTGAAATGAATGGATGGCCTCCACATATATGTGCTTTCTATGGTGTGCGAATTTATCACATATACAGGGCACAAAAGTTATTTAAAACTAGTCCCCAGCATGAGTGATGCTCAGCTGCAAAATACTCAGACATTCTTTCAGATCTAACTAAACTAAATTTAATTTAGACCCAAAATGAAACGTGGAAGTTAGAGAGGTACATGGACGCCTAAATGTTCATATTCTCTATTCCGATTCTCTAACTTCTGGTTGGAAGGAAGGATGTTTTTCCTTGTGGAGTCCTGAGCACTTCACAAGAAGATTTATTTGCTAAGCTTGTCTCCATGTGGTAAGAAAAATAACAGCGTGTTGTTACAAAAATAAAAATAGTAAGTTTTTCTTTGCAGATCACAAACTAAAGCATTCCGTTTCTTTGCCAAAGCTGAACCTTTTACCAAATTCTTTCACTATAGTTTTGCTGGTGTGGTTTTGAGCAGGATTTTTAAAAAGAATTCATGAACGAGCTGCAAATGAAATGCTCTTCACACTCCTGCGGCCAATGACAGAAACTTCTTCAGATTCCTAAGTACATCAGATATAACTTGGCTACAAAGTTTTATAAATCCCCACTGCAAGGCCACTGCATGACTAGGCCACAGACTTTATGTAGGTCAGTAAACATAATTTTCCTCTCACCTTCAGCATCCAGCATTTTGGGAATATCCAGGTGCTTCTCTGCAATTTCCATGGCCAGGTTAATATTTCCTATTGGGTCATCCTGCATGAAAAACAGCAGAGCAAGTGTTTGAATATATCTTTTGAACAGGAATTATGAGTAATATGTTTTACACTCCTCACTTTTAGAAGGAGACCTCTCCAAGCACATAACCACCACAGTGTAAGTAATCTTCCTTCTTATCTTTTTCCAGTCGCTTCAAACATTTAGAGAAACACCAAAAATGATACGAACCCCACACAATGCATGCACACTCCAAATCAAAAAATGTGAGCCCAAGGTTTAAGAGGACAACTGTTTTGCAGACAGGAGAAAAGCTGTCAGATCTTTTCTCATGGGCTGGAAAGAACACTCCGAATACCTCCGAGCTGATTTTCAACTCTATTGATAACAACCTTTAAATGATTCCAGAAGAAATCATGAAACAGACATTTTCCAGATCTGGAAGGTGATCACAGAGAATACTTAGTACAATGCTTTTGTTTTAAATATAAATATAAGCTGAGGGGTAAAGAGAAGGAAACATGCTAGTTGGTGAAACCTCTGGATCCCCAAAGAAGGTCACAAGATGGCTATAAAGAACAAAAATTATGCTTCTAGGATGCCAAAGACTGAAATTCTAAATGAAAACTGTGAGAAAATTTTTGTTCTTAAGATTATGTTTATCTTCACTGTGAAATTGGTTAAATATATATATTTACATATATATTATATAATATAATAAAATAGATTTAACCAGAGGTGTATAACCGAAACACCGAAAAATTTAAAGACTTGTTTTGATCCGCTTAAGACATTACAAACCTGAAATGGGATGGGGGTAGTTAAGATAGAAAATCAAACTGAAAACTAGTGTTAGTTCAGGGATGGCTTTAATGAATTGTAACATCAAAGCCACTTAAACATTGTAGAAACTGCAATGCTTTACAATGAGTACATTTGAATAGGCTGAAGTAATTTTTTTTTAAGATTTTATTTATTTATTTGACAGAGACAGTCACAGTGAGAGAGGGAACACAAGCAGGGGGAGTGCGAGAGGGAGAAGCAGGCGTCCCGCCGAGCAGGGAGACCGATGCAGGGCTCCATCCCAGGGCCCCAGGATCATGACCTGAGCCGAAGGCAGACGCCTGGCGACTGAGCCACCCAGGCGCCCCTAGGCTGAAGTAATTTTAAAGGGCAGACTTTAAAAACACACTCACGAGGCTCAATGAAGAAACCCAAGTAAGTTTCCTGGCCTCACAGAGTATACATTTCAGGCAAAACATTTTTTTCAAGTAAATGTTTTAACAAAGCATATAATCATATCATTAAAAGAAGCCATATTATAACGTAAGTCTTACCTGTGTATTTTATGCATATGTTTATAAAGCCAAATTGCCAAGTAAAAGTTTCTTTTTGTTTTAAATATATAAGAAAAATTTCAGCGTTAAAAATAGATTGATTCTGAGACTCTGTGAACACTATCTCATTTATACCATAACTGAGAGAGAGAAAATATGACAGTGAAATATTTTCTTGCCTCAGCTACTGGCCATGTGACGTTGGGCAGATTGCTGAATTCTATACTTCCTTCATCTGTAAAACTGGGATAATAACAGTACCTACTTCATCAGTGCATTATATTTCACTGTGCACTGTGAAGACTGAATGAATGTGCATGTATATGTAACATACACATAATAATATGTATGTGTAGGGCGCCTGGGTGGCTCAGTTGGTTAAGCGACTGCCTTCGGCTCAGGTCATGATCCTGGAGTCCCGGGATCGAGTCCCGCATCGGGCTCCCTGCTCGGCAGGGAGTCTGCTTCTCCCTCTGACCCTCCCCCATCTCGTGCTCTCTCTCTCTCTCTCTCTCAAATAAATAAATAAAATCTTTAAAAAAAAAAGTGTATGTGTAACATACATATTAGAACATGTACAAATAGACATATATATGTGTGATATATGTGTCACATACTTATGAATATATATGTACATATATAATAAACACGTGTATTTATTTATAAGTCTAATTTAGAACTATGTATTAACTGCTACTGCTCATTACTATCATTTTTCGCTCATCTTCGATAGCCAATGGTCTGTTGACCATTTCTAAAAAAAAACTGACCATTCTAACCTGCTAACGAAACTACTTCGATCTAAAACAATCCCTTCATTTTGCAAATGAGACAGAGATGCATTGAAAAAATATACACCGTCTCCATGTTTGAAACATCAAAATAACTCCAGAATAAGAGAATATGGGCTTTGAAAAGTTGAGGACCTTGGGCAACCTTCTGTTATGGAACTGTAGGATTCATCTTTCCCTACAAGTCACTTCTCCCTGAGCTCCCCTGCAGTCATCGGAGACGGGCCAGCAGAGAGGCAACGAGCAGGTGACAACTAAAAAGGGGACAAAAGTGACCTCTTCCAATGACCATGCAGAGCACACAGGTGAGGGCGGCATGCAGGGACGGATTCCACACAACACGGCAACTCCAGTGAGCAGACAACTGAGCACACCAGCAACTAGAAGGATCTGTGCCCTAACCACCACCTGTGGCAATGTTTTTGGGGCAGGCAATGCCTTTAGTCCTAAATCTTTACAGCACAGATGTCTGCCACAAGGCTGAGAGGGGCATGGACTTCTTTTCTCTGTCACAGATTACATTTTTAAACTACTTTTCTAAAGAAAGAGTTCTGAGACTATTTGAAACTTAAGTGCACTAAAGCTTAAGCTTAAAAGGAGAGAACAAAAATGTTGTCAGTTGAATTTTCTAAAGAGAGCAAAACCAAAATTAATAACAAAAACCCTTCTCTTTTTAAAAAAAGTTTTTTTAAAAAAGATTTCATTTTGAAGTAATCTCTACACCCAATGTGGGGCTCGAACTCACAACCCTGAGATCAAGAGTCGCACGCTCTTCCGACTGAGCCAGTCAAGCGCTCTCTAACACTCTTTTCTAAAGCTACAACGAATATTGCAAGATAATGATAAAATGTCCCTCGTGTGAGAAGTAAGTTAATCAGTTCTGAGTAAAAATGCCTGCAACTAAATCCTTCAGAAAAGGTAAAGAGAATTTAAAAAGAAGGCTTAGAGTATTGGAACCTTTCTTCCCCCCCTCTCCCCCCAAAAAACCCACATATGCTTCCTTTCTCATATTTACAATCTGGGAAAGTAAAATCAATAAAAACCTTCAGAGTAAATCAAGCCAAACCGACAAATGTGTCTTAATTTAAAGCGCCAAAAGGGTGGCTTGGCTTTGGGTCTTGTCCCACCCGATTTAATATTAGTGATTCATTAATTATGAATCAAAGTATTTTCCTGGCTGTCTTTCCCGTCTGCATTGCGTGCAAGACTAGCTGGGAGCCTCGGCTGGTGGCAGCCTGCGTGTTTGTGTGAGTTCAGTGCTGATGTGCTCACTTTCAGGACAACATGCTGAGGGGCAGAGCGGACACAGCATGCCAGGCCCCCAGAATGACCTTGTTAAGCTTTGAGTAGTCAATGAGGTCGGGCCGGTGTCTGTGGATGAGCGCACAGAGTCCGAGGCCATCCTTCCAGCTGCGCCATGGTCAAGAAGAATAGGAACACCCGTTAATGGAGAGAAAGCAAGGCAAGGATCTGCCCTTGGTCAGACGTAGGCCTGCAATTTGGGACGCATGGCCCCTCATGTCCTTCTGTCTGACTTAATGCGCAAAAGGCCCCATGTCCCTACCTGTCTAGCTGTCCCAGTGACCTTGCGGTCCCTTCCTTGAACACCAGCCTTCTTCCTGGGGTCTTCCTGGGGTCCCCTGGGCTCCTCTTCCTCTACAGCTTCAGGCCCATCCTTGCCCGGGACTCCTCCCCATCTCCTGGCCCACTCTGGTTCTGGGCCTCGAGAACCAGCAACGGCCCTCTGCTCCACCTCTGCCCTCCTCCCTGGTCAATGCCCTCTGGTCCCGACACCCCCCTCCCTCTATCCTCCCAGTCTCCAAGGTGGACGCTCCTGCAGGGCCTGCCCAATAACCATACACAAGGATGTCTATCCTGAAATGTCCAGGACTCACTTCCCCCCAAGTTCCTTAGTACACTTAAAAAGTCACTATCAGCTCCCAGGGACTCCTCTGTCTTCCTTCATAATGTTCTTTACATGTTTTCAAAAAGGCAAAGACATGTTAGCACCCGAGGGACTCAGCAAGGAGGACCTGCCTTCCTGGTCTGTTTCCCCGGAGACGCTCGCACTAACTGTTCTCTAGACAACTCCGGGGGACCAGGGGTTCACCGAGGGCTGTGAGTGGGAGTTCTGCTCCCCAAAGGGTCAGGGGAAGAAAGAAACCCCAGGGGCTACACAGCTGAAGTGCTTGGGCCAATCTTGGGCCCAAGGAGGAAAAGCAAGAAGGTCAATGAGAGGCAAGTTGACTTTCACACTAGCAGAAGGCCTGCCTTCTCCTTCAAGGCTCCTCTTGTCCTAGAGACAGCATCTTGTAGGGACAGGCTTTCCCACCTTTGTACGCTCAAGGCCTGGCTCAGTGCGTGACACTTGGTAGACACTCTAATAATATTTGTCTATCTAGGAGAACCTCCCCCATTTTTCCTTGCGGCTCTGATTATCCACGGTGGCTGGGGACCCATTTCGATTCCTGGGTAACCCACCATATAAAGGGTGAAAATACAGGCAACTCTTCTACTCACAAATGATAATGACAGAGCAAGTGGTAAAACCATGCTCTGAGATTATATTTAGGTTTCATTCATGCATGTTCCTGTCATGTTACAAACATGAGTTTCCTCCTTCTCTCGAACCCCAGCATACAAAGCTGGCTGAGGAAGGGTCTGTCCAGGTAGCACTGAAGGAGGCATCGGGGTGGAGACAGTACATCAGGGGGACATACAGACTCTGCCTCAGTATCCTGCTCGCAGAGAAGCCACACCTGTCAGCTTCCCCCGGCAGCGGGGGAAGGCCACAGTGAGGTGCATGCCTGCACCCCCAAGTTGTGAAGGCCTGTTCGGGTGCTGAGCGGGACTGCACTGTTTTACCAGCACCTCAAGTCTTAATCAGACATGTTCCCCGGAGAGATCTCAGGCATCAGAGATGCTACAGCCTCGGGTCCATGGCAGACGTAAAAACGCATCTCAGGCAGGAGCCGGAAGACCCTGGCATACGTAACCACGGCCCTCCCAGGACTCCAGTGAGAATCTAAGTAGCCCAGGGCCCAGCTTGCTCACCTGGTGTGGAAGTTCTGAATGTTCACATTTCTATAAGGAGCTGTTTTCCTTTGACACCAGAGCAGTAGACCTTCTTTGGCAGAGGTTTCTGTAATGACAGCCAAGAAAAAGTGTCCACATGGAAATACTACTTAATGCACCCAATGCCTGGGAACCTGATAAAGAGACCTCCCAGGGAGCCAACCACCAAATGCATCATCTCTTCTCATGAGCTCTGCTGGGACCCTGCTCCCGGGGGCGGACTGCTGATGACACCGAAGGGACTTGAAAAGGCCAACACGAGAGCAACCACAAGTTATGACGTCATAAACATAAACCCAGGCTGCAGGGATGTTGGCAATGAATCATTTTTCTTTTAAAGTTTCGTTTAAAAACTACTACTCCTCACTAGTTTATGACCTCACTAACCTGTCATTTGATTCTCTTATAGTCTTAGGTCAATGGAATTCACAGAGGCCGCTGTGTCTCCGATTTATTCCCTTACCCGGTGACTTTTATAATACCAAAAGGCTTTCATTAGTACGTTTCAGGTTTGGCCACCTGAGTTTTGATCAAGTAGAAACAACAACAAGCCCCCGGGGTAGAGCAGGGCAGGCCACAGAGGTCCCAGCTGCTACACTCAGAATCCAGCCCTGCATTCCCCAGAGGCCATACCTCCTCGTGCTGCTCCAGCCCACGACTGAGGGAGGGAGGGAGGGGCACGGGAGCTGGGCCATTCCTGCGTGTGTGCAGCTCCTCAGAGCGGCCCAGGCTGAAGGGCTCCCCATCAGACCCTTCTCCCCGCAGCCCTCCCTTCCCTTCTCCCATACAAGTGTTGGCCAGGTGCACTGGACTGAAGGTTCTCTCTCGGCCATTTTCGGTTCTTCATAGGCATTTCTTCCAACGAATCTCTGGTATGTCTGACCTGGACTAAATGTTTGTATTCCCCGCCCCCACCACCACCACCACCAAATTCCTATGTTAAAGCCCTGACCTTATTTAGAGATGGAGGCTTTGGGAGGCAATTAGGGTTAGATGAGGTCATGAGGGTGGGGCTCCCTTGATGGGATTAGAGCCCTTCTGAGAAGAGGGTTCTTCCTCCCCCTCTGCCCTGCAGGATGGAGCAAGAAGGCGGCCATCTACAAGCCAACGTGAAGGTCCTTAGCAGAAATGGACCATGCTGGCACCCTGATCTTGGACTTCCAGCCTCTAGAACCATGAGAAAATAAATTTCTGTTGGTCGGGCCACTCAGTCTATGGTATTTTGTTACAGCCCAAGCCAACTAAGACAGTGTCTAACACCCACCTGGCACTGGCTTCTTGGAGGACCCAAAATTACATGCATCCAAACAGCTCCTCAAAACCACTCCCAAAATCTAGGATTCTGCCTGTATTTAAGGGCTAACAATTTAGAAAACCCCTATAAACACGTGGACTCTTGACTAACATTGGGCCCTGGCCTTCCATTTTAGTAAGGATTTAAAGTTGATTTTGGTTTTTTTCTCTGTAAAAAGCATTCTGTAATTATTTATCTAAATTGCCCATTCTAGTTCAGACTTTCCTGTGACCCATAACCCAGTTGAAATAAACATACTCCCCAAATTTTTCATGTGCTACAGGAATCATTTGAATGACTCCTATTCATATCTCTTCTAGAAAATCTTATTGGGAAAACCAACGGAAAGTTCTAAGACCTTATTCAAATATTAACTGGTAAAAATGTTGAAAAATGGAACTCCATACTGCCTGCCTTTGGGGTCCCGACCAATGTAACCAATAAGAAAAAGTACATCAGAAGGAAATAAGACACTGTATTTTACAAAGTTTAAATGAAATTTCGGCTAGAAAGGCAAACAGAGGTAAAGCAGATCAATACAATCTTGTAACTGCTACTGAAGTTTAAATTTGCCACTCACGGAGTTTCACCTAATTTCTGTCTGGATATGTCTGAATACTCTGAGGCGATGAATGTCGAAGTTTTCTCCTTATTTCACTGGCTAACCTAATCAAAAAGGAATTTCTCCTTATTTCACTGGCTAACCTAATGAAAAAGGAATCTCTCCCACCCCAAGCCCATTGTTAGGTCTTCCTAACCAGGCCTATTATGTCCCTGGCTGTGGTATACCCCACTCCCTGCCAGGATAGCTTAAATCTGAAACATGGCCTTTTGGCACACACAAAATCGTGGTGTGAAAAGCACATTATAAATACGTAGTGCCATTTTTCATTCCATCACAAAATACCATAGGACGCACCAAGGAACCCCATCCACATACATCGGGACCACCCTCATTAGCAGGTGTATTTAATCTCTCATTTTATTTCCTGGAAGAAATCCATCATCCTCTGGAAGGAGACTGGCTTTTCAAAGAATTCAATCATAATAACAATGTCTTTTTGCCGATGCTACACATCATTAAAATAAACTAAGATCATCTTTCTATAGACCTCTAGAAATTCAGTGAGGTTGTTAAGAAATGACTCCAAAAAAGTAAAACAATAAATAAAATTTAAAAAAAAGTAAGTCAGCCAACTACCTCCTGAAAGACATCAACTTGGAAGAAATCTAGGAACTTTGCTAATCAAATTCCCACTTTTGAATGTTCAATTTCTTAGTCTTTTGAAAAGCAGATTAATACATCTTTTTATTGTGATATTTCACAAAATATTGTGATTTTATTATCTTATTTGGGACACATTATTAATCACTTCAGGGAAAATGAATAATGGATAATACCACTCATAGCTACACTTCAAATAGAAGTAAGTTCTAAATTAATATTATCACTAATGTGAAATTTGTAACCAATCAGAAAAACCCTGCAACAACCTCTGTAATATTTGTGGGAAAATGACTCACTAGTCTAGCAAATGCAATCATGTGAACAAGATTTTTTTAAACATAATATTTGTTCTTTAAGGGGGGGCTCAACTGTTTAAATATTTAAATTTGGAAGCATATAAAATTGGTAAAATTATTACAAATTACTCTTTTTTAATAAAGCAAGAACTTTTAAGAAGCATCTTGTTATTTTCACTAGAATGAAATGAATGTACTTTAATAAAAGCACATTGCATGAAAGTTTTCAAATTCAGACTGTTTATTAATTCAAACTGGCTGTCATTTCTGAGCCTGAATTATTGAGATTTTAGTGTCATCCTATCTTCCTTGGATTTTTAGATGACACAAATGGGGCCAGAAGGAAATAATCTAAGTGGGTCAGAAATTCCTTAAGGGTAAATACCTTAGGCTTCATGCCATCCCGTACAACAGTAGGTAAATTATTGGTTTTTAATGTTTGCTGGTTGATTAGTAGCTACCGTCACCTACAAAGAACTGCATCGGAGGGCACTCCGTCCTGGGCAGAAATATAAACAACGCCCCCACCCCTCACCGTTCAGGTACCTGGTTACCTGTTAGGTGATGAAAGTACAGGATGCTGACTGGTTGGACAATTCAGACCGCCTTCAAATATGTTCTGCAGCTATACATTTTGTGATTCGAGGGCTAAATAGTATTGCAAAGTTCTAATTCTACGAACGTCAATTTGACACTTTTCAACAGTGCTGAATTCATCAAAATATTTAGGAGTACAGTGGGCGTAAAAGACTATAGATTTTCATCTTCAGTGGCAGTGCCAAGGACTATGATTCTATTATAGCAATGGAACAGTTGTGAGGCCAAAAGATACAATAACAATGGAGATTTTGTTAACAGAAAGAAAGAGACAGAGACAGATACAGAGACAGAGAAGGAAGGTAGGGAGGGAGGGTGAATGAATGAATGAACTCAGATTTCAACTGATTGGTTTTTTGCACCTGAAAAAAAAAAATGTTTCAACGGCAAGTCTACAGAACTGTTAGAGTTGGGAACCTGTGAGTATAATAAGCAATTAAAAGCTCAAAAAATGCTCATTTTAAAAAGCGACTTCTGTTCTGAACATGTGCTCATCTTTTCCAAAATGATTCCACCCCCATGAATGAAACAGTATTGCTGGGGTCTTTCCCATACAAATATAAAACCTGTGAAAACCCAACTCCCATATCTTTCATTAAATCATGTAAATGACTGTTCAATTTTACAGGGCCCTATTTAAATTCTACTTTATAAATTCAATTTACAAATTACTCTAAGTATCCTAATACAATCAGATTTTCAACCAGGTCTTTTACCTTCAACTGAAATATCCTGAATAGCAAAGCGAAGGATGATGGTCCAGATCATACCCAGCGTCATCTTCACGTTGCCATCCACAATTTCTTTAGGAAAGAAAGAACAACAAATCTGTGTAAAGATAACATAACCAGTGCATAAATTTTTCCTGTAGCTTGTACGTTTCCCCTAAGTTCTGACTTCAGAGCTACTGGAAAATATATATATACATGGGAAGGCCAGTTCAAGTTTTTATAAGTGTCGCAGTGTGTCTAGTTATACAGTATTCATAACCAAATGTCTCTGGTTTAAATGAATTCTGAGTTAATAATAAGCACGTATCTTGCAAATGCATAATCACTGAAAACAACCCAAGAGTTCCCAAAGCTTAAGGACTAGATGCGCCAAGGTTCTAAGTAATCAAGTTCAGAGAACACAGGCTCATCTTCACCGTGATCCTTCCAGCGCTCCCCAGGTGGGCCAAGGTCATGGCACTCAGCTGTATAAAGAAGCAGAGTCATCTCAGCTCCTGCCAAACTCACTGGGGCTCCCAATCTCCCAGAGAATGAATAGGTCACCTCTCTCCTACTAATTAGTTCTTCTTAAGAGTCACCAGGAAGGTTAAGCTCTTTCTCATCCCAATTATCAGGCTGAAGAAGACAGCATTTTATTTGACTCTATTTTTTACAAATAATCCTAGAGCCTGGTCTGCCCTTCCTGGTACTTCTTCTTCTCATCTCTGTACCCCAGAGCCTAGCAGACAGCCTGACATGAAGCAAGCACTATAAGTGGTGGGAGGAATTTGCCCAGTTGCAGGCCCACCCACCCTCCACTGGGAGGTCAATGTAGCAGACAGGGTCATTCCTATTACACTTCATTTACCTTCAGCCCCGATGGACACCAGTTTCACGCCTTTGCTGGCTATGTAATCCAAGGCCTTGTTAACATTAGCAATTTTGTGGAACCGCATTTTTCCTCGGTCAGGTTTGGGCAGTCTTTCCCCTGTAGGATAGAGAAAGAATAGCGTAGACACAGAGAAAATAACCCCGTGACACAGAATCGAGATGCCAAAATTCAGAGTCCACGCTTCCTTAAATGTGACCGTTTTTGATGGGTCTCTGGTGTCTGTAAACCACAGTATGGAGAGACCATAACCAAAACAACTTTCAAGACCAATGGACCAGCACAGACCCATATGCTTTTCAGATCTGCTGGGAGAATCCAGTTGGGTCTACAGGCCAACTTACAAAGGGGTATAGAGGAAGGCTGGTTGGCATCCTGGGAGCCTATGAAGTTGCTGACTAGCTATTAGAGGAAGTCGGGAGAGCCTGGTCCAAATCACAGCGGTGGCTGCCAGGGCTCATCACAGATAGCTGATTATGAAGATATATGGAGCAGGGCAGACTTGCCATCGTCCTCCCAGTCACACTTCAAGG
This sequence comes from Neomonachus schauinslandi, assembly GCF_002201575.2. NCBI lineage: Eukaryota > Metazoa > Chordata > Mammalia > Carnivora > Phocidae > Neomonachus > Neomonachus schauinslandi. Next base: position 80,560,774 of record NC_058408.1, read on the forward strand.
GAGATCCCTTCTCTCATCCAAAGTCTAAACCAGCCAACTGAAATTCAGGGCAAAACATAACCCCTCTGGGATCTGAGCTCATGTTTTCAGAGTTATGCCAACATGTATCCTGGCGTTCTGCATGGAAGACAATGTCTGGGAGATGCACTCGCTGAGTTTAGAGCAGGGAGGGCAGCATGGTGGGGAGTTGCATAGGTCATTTTTTCTTTCTCATTTTGTTTCGAGGCAGGTGATGCAAACATGATTTTAATAAGTCAATTTTAAACAGAATTTACTCCTTTTTCAGAGCAGAAAAATAACTCCAGGCAGATTGCTCTTTGGAAAGGCATTCTCTGCGATGTTCTGGCCCAGCCAGGGTCAAAGGGAACTTCTGAAGCAGTTATCTCTAAATAGATGCATCGCTAGAGCTCACGCACAGATGCGCAGGGTGGGCTAGGACACCTACTTAATGTCTAACACCAACCTGAAATGACTTCCAAAAGCAGCATGAGCTTGAGGCCATTCCTGAAGTCTTCCTCGATGTTCTCAATCTGGGTACCAGCTTTCCTTAGGTGTGAATTACACCAGGCAGTGAAGGTCTGCAATGAGAACCAAACACTGCTTGGCACAGCCCCATTAGCAGGCAACCCCACCCCCTCCCATGCAGACAACACTTGACATCCTACACACTCCAGGGAGTCTAAGAGGCTGGAGCTCCTGGGGCCTTCTAGAGCAAGCAGACTTTGGTGGAAAGAATGATGTGAGGCCTAAAGTAAGATTTTAGTAGTTTCCCCTTTCAGAACCTCCCCCCCTCCAAAAAATCATTTATTTGATATGCCAGCCTGAGGGATTTGTGCCTTCGGTTTAAAAAGGTACCACATTGGGCACCTGGGTGGCTCAGTCGTTAAGCGTCTGCCTTCGGCTCAGGTCATGATCCCGGGGTCCTGGGATCGAGCCCCGCATCGAGCTCCCTGCTCCGCGGGAAGCCTGCTTCTCCCTCTCCCACTCCCCCTACTTGTGCTCCCTCTCTCGCTGTGTCTCTCTCTGTCAAATAAATAAATAAAATCTTTAAAAAAAAATAAATAAAAATAAAAAAATAAAAATAAAAAGGTACCACATTCACACCTATGCCCTCACCTTCTGAAAACCTCCTACTTTGTAGGAGATACGGACTAAATGAGAGTGTGCTTATTCCCTGCATGCAACAAAAATAAGCTTCCTTGCAGAATGGATTGAATAAATAATGTTTAAATAATGTTCATAATGTCTTACTTCAGAGCAGAGGGTGGGCGGTGTTGTGTCGTAGATAGGAAAAGAGAGGAGGGACCCAAAACCACTAATTAGTTTATCCTGAATGCACAACAGTGTTAAGCTAGTAACTAAATTAATTAAACAATTTCACAGTATAGTCAATCATTAAAAAGAATGATAATAATAATAGTAATAATGACCTCCTCCTGGCATATGTCAGGCCCTGGGCTAGACCCTGGATTTCAAAAACAATTAGATACAGCCCAGCCATGGAAGGGCTCACAGTCTAGCCATGTTAACAAATCACAAAAACAATCTTCAGTGGAAAGATGGACTATGTATTAAGCGGCATCCAAAGTCATTCTGTTTATTTTTCAAGCTACTTTTAACTTGGTTTCCACTTGTGCACTATTTCCTGCCAAAACCATTTTAGAAGGGCTCTGGCAGCTGCTGGCTAAGAATGCAAACTGTCCCCTTGTGTCACAACAGCTGTGGGACTCAAGAACAAAGTGCCCAGCACGTTACTCTGTGGGGAGACACGCAAATAGGGTCTGTGTTACAAAAGAGAAAATGAATCCCTAAAAAACAGACAGCTTCCATGCAAGACCACAAGAAGATACTGTTTCCATAAAAATGATTTTCCTGGATAATAAAGATTTTCAAATCTAACAGTCACTTATTTCAACAAATGCGCAATGGCATTAAGCTCGAGGGCAAAAAGAATGTAGGCATTTTCTTGGACTTAAAAAATTCATTTTACTGAGAGCCTAAAAGAATAATTATTTTTCTCCTAAAACACCTCTAAACTTCAGTCAGCTCAAAACAGAAGAGATATTCGAAACCATATACTCTAGATCTACCCCCAATCAATATGGTAGCCACTAGCCATGGGTGGCTATTTAAGTGTAAATTAACTAAAATGAAAGGAAATTAAAAATTCTAGTTCCTCAGTTGCATAAGCCACCTTTCAAGTGCTCAAAAGCTGCAGGGGGCTGGTGGCTACTGAGCTGGATGGTGCCCATACTGAACATTCCAGCATCACAGAAAGCTGGATGGGACAGTGCTGCCCTAGGTAACCAAACTTCGGAATCTGGAGCTAAGATTGTTAGGAAGAGTCTATCATGTATTTATTTCAATATTAGTTTTATCTATTTACTTTTTGAATAGGCGATCCATTTCCCTAGCTCAAAATTCAAGGGCCACAAAAAGGGGATAAAATGAAAAGTGTCCCTGTCTTCCTATTCCCAGGTACCTAGTTCTGTTCCCCAGAGGGAACATTCAGTTTTGCATGTTATCTCTTCAAGGATCTCTGATACATATGTAAGTACACAGACACACACTCCTTTTTTTTTTTTTTTGTCCTTTAATCCATATCAGAATATAGACATTGTTCTGCACCTGGATTTTTTTTTTTTTTTTACCCACATAAAAAATACAACCTAGAGGTCATTCAGTATCAGTACAGATCATTCCTTTTTATGGTCGCATAATATTCCACTGTAGTGCATACACCATACTTTATGTAACTAGCTCCCTGTGGATAGACATTGAGGTTGTTTCTAGACAGTTACCTCTCAATAAAACACATCCTAGGCCCCATTTTCCACAAGCAAAACGACTTTAAACATGTTTGGGTTTTATTTTATTTTAACTGACAATACTGAGACTAATCATACACCCAACCTTTTGGGAAAGGCACAAGAAAACACGTTGTGATTTTTAAAAATGGAATTGACAGAAAAATATAATGACATAAAATATTTATAGAGTTGCCTTTATTTAGATGCGACTTAAAAATGAGCAACTACGGCTGCTGCAAATTACCTTATCTTCTTACCATGTTACTTAAGTCCCAAGTGTCATAATAATAAAAGTGGCAGAAACACTTCTGAATATAACCCCAAAGCTGCAAGCATCCTGACCCCGCTATGAAACACTGGGGAAGTCTGTCTGATACTACCTTTTGATAGGTATACCCCCAACGAAGGTAATTTACCATAGGTAATAATTCCTTTGTGCAAATCCGGAGAACAGATTTAATCTAAAAGGTCAGTTTACTTAGTTGGGTCTAATGAAGTGTCCCTATCTTTAATGAGCATTCCTAAGAGCCAATAAAGGTGGTAACTAACCAACTTAAATGTGAAAAAGAACCCCCACCAGCTCTGGGATAACAGCTTTGCAAAGAGGCCAGTGCACTCTGGAAAGGAATTTTAAGCTTTATCAAAATGTTTAACTTTCATTCTATTTACACTTTTATTTTTTTTTTTAAAGATTTTTATTTATTTATTTGACAGAGAGAGACAGCGAGAGAGGGAACACAAGCAGGGGGAGTGGGAGAGGGAGAAGCAGGCTCCCCGTAGAGCAGGGAGCCCGATGCGGGACTCGATCCCGGGACTCCAGGATCATGACCTGAGCCGAAGGCAGTCGCTTAACCAACTGAGCCACCCAGGCGCCCCCTATTTACAGTTTTAATTACCGTGGCCTATAGAGACTGTTCTTAGGCATTTCCAATCATCTTGAGTTTCTGTGAAAAGCTTAATTATGTAGGAGACAAAGCACAACAGCAAGAGCAAAACCCCACACATTTTACCTGAAGGCTTCCTTGTGGCTGGTCTTGCTACTTGATAGCAAGGCGCATCTTTAAAGTCCATGGGAACTAAATCTTGGAGGACTAGCGTGGCAGGGAGGTAGGTCCACATGGGTTTAGAGGCAGGCTCCTTGGGTCAAACCAGACTACCAAGCCAGATGTCCTTTCTTAAGGGAAATGGTGCTCTGTGAACCAGACACAGCCCGCCAAGGAAAAAGGCTGCAGTGTCTACAGGCCCTGGCTCAACCCGGAAGCTGCTCAGTCACATGTGAGGTCCTCCAACCTCCTCTCCTGCTTCCTCTACCTCTCTCCTGGAGAACGGCTCATTCCCTGCTCCTCTGCACCTAGGGATAAAACCCAATGCTTGGGGCACCTGGGTGGCTCAGATGGTTAAGCGTCTGCCTTCGGTTCAGGTCATGATCCCAGAGTCCTGGGATCGAGTCCCACATCGGGCTCCCTGCTCAGTGGAGAGCCTGCTTCTCCCTCTCCCTCTGCCATTCCCTCTGCTTGTGCTCTTCTGTCTATCTCTCTGTCAAATAAATAAAATCTTTAAAAAAATAAAAAATAAAAAAAATAAAAAAATAAAAACCCAATGCTTTTGGGTTAAGCAGCTCAAAAACAGGCACATAAAAAAAACCCTTTCAGAGCCATACAAAGAGAACCAAGATGGGATACCACAGACCCATCTACGGACGTTCCAGACTTACGATGGTTGGACCTAATAATTTTCTGACTTCACAGTGGTGCGAAAGCCGTTTGCATTCTGTAGAAACCACCCTTGGAATTTTGAATTTGGATCTTTTCCCAGGCTAGTGCTGTGTGGTACAAGCCTGTCCTGTGAGGTTGGACAGGAGTAGCAGGGTCCAGGCGGCCACGGGATCCCGAGGGTCACCAACCCACACACTTACCAACATTCTGCACCCAGACGCAGCCCTTCTGTTTTTTACTTTGGGTACGGTATTCAATCACGAGACAGTCAACGCTTTATTATAAAGTAGGCTTTGTGTTAGATGCTCCTGCCCAGCTGTAGCCCAGCGTAAATGTTCTGGGCACGGTTAAGGTCAGCTGGGCTGGGCTATGATGTCTGGTAGGTTCTGTGTAGTGAATGTATTTTTGGGTTTTTTTTAGGTGTATTTATTTATTTATTTATTTGAGAGAGAGAGAGAGAGAGAGCATGAGAAGGGGGAGGGCCAGAGGGAGAAGCAGACTCCCCGCTGAGCAGGGAGCCCGATGCGGGACACGATCCCAGGACTCCAGAATCATGACCTGAGCCGAAGGCAGTTGCTTAACCGACTGAGCCACCCAGGTGCAGTGAATGTATTTTTGACTTGAGATATTTTTAACTTACCATGGGGTTATCCAGATATAACCCCAACGTGAGTTAAGGAAGATCTGAATCTCCAGAAGAGAAAGGCTGATATCTGTGGTTCTTTTTTTTTTTTTTTTCTAAAGATTTTATTTATTTATTTGACAGAGAGACAGCGAGAGCAGGAACACAAGCAGGGGGAGTGGGAGAGGGAGAAGCAGGCTTCCTGCCGAGCAGGGAGCCCGATGTGGGACTCGATCCCAGGACCCTGGGATCATGACCTGAGCCGAAGGCAGACGCTTAACGACTGAGCCACCCAGGCGCCCTGATATCTGTGGTCCTTAACACCTTCCAAAGAAGCTCAAGAGAAAACGAAGGGAAAGGGTGTTCAAGACACACAGAGAAAAGATGGAAAATCAGAGGAAGGCACTGCCTCCAAATGTATATTCCTCAGACAACAGGAACAAACGTCGGCATCTCTTCCCCAAACGTAAGGAATCACAACCCAGGAGGCACTGGCCAGGATGGGTGGTCCTACGGGTGCAGAATGGTCTCTGGGCCCATAGAGGCCCACCTTGGCTGTGGCACAAAATCTCTGTACACAACAGGGTGCAAAGGAGAAGGGCCCAGAGGTTAAGGCTGTGTTTCCATGGCTCGTAGTATTATGTTTTCATGCAGGAAGTCTGAAAGATACTCAAACTATCCTCAGTCCCTCCTCTGTTATATTCCTGAACACAATCTAGAGGCCCAGAAAACGTTCCTCAACACCCAAAACATGGCAGTTGAGAACAATACCAGTGGAAGGAGTTTCCCATGAGTAGCGTTAGCAAGAAGTGTTAGTCTCGTTCACTGGTAGGTCAGGCCATTCCTTCTTTCCTGAAGAACCTACTGGCAAAGTCCCTAGTCCACAAGAACTGTGAGCCTATCGTCTGTCTCAAAGTTAAATTCTATGACAATCAGCACAGCATGCATAATGGCAAAGAAAGTACCGTATCTTTACTGACATGTTGAGATAAGCCTGTTACTGAATGATATCCATTTGCTTTTGGTTTCTTTTTAAGTTAATTAAGCCTATAGACATAACAGCCTACATTGTAGACTTTTCCACAGAGAGAAGGGAAGAAAGGTCTTTTAATCAAAATGATTTACATGAGTTCATCTCTCTACCTGGAAGAGATTACTACCCAGATAAAGACCCAAAAAAAAAAAAATCAATCTTGTGTCTGACACAGTTGTCTGAACACGAGTTCATTTCATGCTAGCAGGTAATTACTAATTCTTTTCAGAAATAAGGTTCTAGGCCTGGTCTGTCTCCTCTAAGACGATCTGTTCAACTTACTATTCTGTTTTCTTCAAACCAAAAATACGGCAAGACAACATCTATAAATTTCCTTTATACTTTTTACACTAGCTTTTCCTCTGATAATAATGACATAAAATACTAATTTCAGATCCCATTTCCCAAAATGGGTACTCAGAAAAGCTTGTGGGGTTTTTCTGAAGGGAGGAGAACGGGGCCTGCTGAGGGTTGGGACATTCGGACAGAGCCCACAGTATGAAGCTCGGGGTGGGGGGCGGGCAGGAAGTTCTGAAGAAGCTCTCAGCTTTCAAGCCCACCGATTATCACACAGCTTGTCTGTCAGGCCCCAAACGGTTTGGGGCACTGTCAAAGTGTTCTGTGATTTTGAGATTGCCTACAGCTTGCTTTCCTCAGTGAGTGAAGGCATCAGGAGGCTCGCCGTGCCGATCCTGGCCTGCATCCTGTGGGGTGGGACGAGCGGGCCCCAGGAGACGGGGAGGTCGAGCCCGGTCCAGCCTGCAGTTGTGGCTCAGAACTCAGATTCTATTTCTGACTCGGACACCATGCAATTATTTGTCCTTCATGTCCTGACACTTTCCCAGCTACAGAAAGAAAAAGGGAGGGGGGATAATAATTGTTATGATCAACTCTAGGAACCAGTTCAAAAGGTTATCAGGAGAACAACGATAAAAGTTGGCTGACCAACACTACCTATCACGTTGGTTCTGAACACATTCTCACATAGAACTAGCAGAAAGCACTCTGTGGTTTAAGTTCATTTTCTAAAAATGCTCCATGTATTTTTCTATTTACAAGAATCACTTTAAGGGTGTGTTATTTTCTACCTCATAGACTTCCAATCTGGCAAGATTCCTTCTAATCACTTACCTGGATTTTTAAAAAATATTTGAAAAGTAAGGAGGTGGGGAGCATCTAGAAAGCTGCCCCCGTTTGTAAACTCTCCGATTAAGGCAGGAGAGGAGGTCAGAGCTGTTCCTCGGAAGTAAACGTGATCTCAGCTTTAGGGTTTAAGAAGGAGACACTGCACAGAGAGGGCAGAAATTCCTGCCCCACGTGGCTGGCAGAAGCAGAACTTTCTGGTTCACAACAAAGCTTCACAATCCCCTCAGCTGAGAGATCCCAGTCCACACACCAGGTGAGGATGCGCACTGGGTGATCCATATAATGAGGCCATAGCAGCATGGCCTTAAGTTTAAATATTCAGACACGTAACCATCTTGTAAAAACTTTAAGGAAGTTCTCTGGACCCAGAAGCCACTCACGGTGATGACTGGTCAGCCTAAATCATCTGATCTGGAAAAAGATTCCAAACCTTCAAGGTTGCCAAGTGCCCAGGTACACCTCTCAACTACTCACGCGACATTTTAAAAATTCAACCAAAGAGAGAGAAGTGTGTCAGCATCAAAGTGTCCATTCTAAGGATCCTGCATGTGTTGCAACCAATTGTAAGATGTCTTGGAAGTCCATCTGGAGCCCTCATGTTCTCATGAGTTGTATAACCAGGCATCTAACTACACGGTGGGCAGCCCTTTTGTTCTCTGCCCACAAATCTCTGCTGAGTCTCCAAGATCCTGCTAGATAACACGGCAGGCGACAGCTCAGTTTAGCACCCCCTGAAACACAGCGGCCCTAAAACCTGATTTCTGGCTCTGTGACCCATTGAGAGTCCGGTGTAGGTGAGTCAGCCCCTCTCCCCTGTGACTTGCTGCTTCCCCCACGGAATGCACTGTGCACCTAATTCAACTAGCTGACCGTGATGGATGATAAATGAAAGAGAATGCAAACTACTTCCCAAATACAGATGCGGAGTGCCTGGGTGACTCAGTCGGTTAAGCGACTGCCTTCGGCTCAGGTCATGATCCTGGAGCCCCAGGATAGAGTCCCGCATGGCAGGGGGCTCCCTGCTCAGCGGGGAGTCTGCTTCTCTCTCTGATCCTCCCTCCTCTTATGCTCTCTCTCTCATTCTCACTCTCAAATAAATAAAATCTTTAAAAAAAGAAAAACAAAAAACAAATACAGATGCGACAGAAACACAAAAGAACAGCAGTCGGTGATGGCAATTCAAAGAAACTTGAGTTGCTTTGGGGTTTAAGTTAAAAGGGAATAAGACCACTGCATAGAAAAAATAGCCTACAGTCACGACTTAAGGCTACTAGAGAGTAAGAGATATTCCACCTCCGATAACTAAGCACAAACATGCTGTTGCTTAGCACATTTCATCAACTGTTACAGTGTACAGACAGAAAAAGGAGAGGAGAAGGTCTGGGATCCACGAATCCAGAAAGATGCCAGGACTTCATCTTTTCCTGATTTCCCCCAAGTACTCACACCACTGTTCAGAGAACAAAGACCATCATTAGCATATCTTAACTTCCTCAAGGAACAAGGTGTTCAAAGCATTAGTTTTTGCCCATAGCAGTAAACAGATTTTGTCCCTGCATTTTTTAAAAAACTTATTTCCATGAGGCCGTTAATATAAAGGGCTACATTTGAATCAGGACTTGGTTCAAAATACACTAAGTATAAAGAGCCTCAAAATTAACTCTTGTTAAAAAAGCAAATCCCATTACATTCCATTGCAAATGGCAGCCCCATAACTGGTTTCTAGGACCACAGTAGCCTCTGATCCTGTCTTGCTCACCGTTCTGGCACCTAAAGAACCCAGCATCCAGCAGGCGTACCTGTATCCACAGACAGAGAACTAGTACCCCTTCAAATTTTCAATACTTTAAAAGGTGACAATTGCAGTCATAAATAAGTTGGAACCTCAACAGTACCAAAATACGGCTTTTTAAAAAAGAATTTCTTTCTTTCTTTCTCTCTTGCTTTCTTTCCTTGAAAGAGAGATTGAGAGAACCAGGGGAAGAGCAGAGGGAGAGGGACAAGCAGACTCCGTTTCAAGCGCAGAGCCAGACGCAGGGCTCGATCCCATGGCCCTGAGACCGTGACCTGAGCTGAAATCAAGAGTCAGACGCTTCACCGACTGAGCCACCCAGGCGCCCCTAAAATACTGCTTTTCACTTGACTTCCAGGGATACTCAGAAATACAAACTTAATTACCCCGAGACCAAGTAAGAGGGGAAAAAAAGAAGTAGCCTTCTTCCGTTGATTCACGCTCAACAAGTTCTGCCAGCAAGCAGGGCTCGGGGTCTCTGGCTACCCAAAGTTAGGGTACCTAGCAATCTCAAATTGTGGGGTAGGAGAGCCCAGGAACAACTCAAGGGGCGCCGCTGTCACTGTTAGAGTCCTTTAAGGACTTGGTAGGAAAGTGGGGGGAAAAAATGCTGTCAGAAATACCTGGTATGTGGGGCGCCTGGGTGGCTCAGTCATTAAGCATCTGCCTTCGGCTCAGGTCATGGTCCCAGGGTCCTGGGATCGAGCCCCGCATCGGGCTCCCTGCTCGTCGGAAAGCCTGCTTCTCCATCTCCCACTCCCCCTGCCTGTGTTCCCTCTCTCACTGTGTCTCTCTCTGTCAAATAAATAATAAATAAATAAGAAAATCTTTAAAAAAAAAAAAAAAGAAATACCTGGTATGTGACACCACTTGTACACTCCCAAAAATACTGGTGAAAGTGACACAGATGCAAGGGGGGTCTTTGCTTTGTGCTCTGGACGGTACCTGGCACATAGTGACGCTCAATGACTCTCTGTTGCATAGGATCTGATTTGTCAGACTTTCTGGGACAGAGTAAAGAAAATAGCAATCAAATTTTTTTTTTGACTGAAATTTCAATATAAAAAAGACTGAGGAGTTGAAAATCTGTATCTGCTAAAAAAAAAAGAAATCTCTATCTGCTCAAGTTCCAGGTTTTAAAAAATTATCATGTCAAACTTAACTACAGAATCCTTAAATGTTAAAAGAGACTCTGTAATCTTGCCAAAAAAGAAAAAAAACCTTGTGAAAAATAAAAGACAACCTCATGGCTGAGGGCATCTAAAAATAGAATCCGGCTAATGGATGATTCTTTAAGTGGGTAGGTTAAAGATGTCTCTCCCAGCACTTGAAAAGATTATTCTATCCATGTCTGGTTTTAATCAGGGATTTGGAACCCTGAATTTTAGGCGTCAGTCACCAGGCTCAGAAGACGGGCTACCATTTAGGTCCTGGGCTGTGAAGAATATATAAAGAAAGGTGCTAAAAGCTCTAAGACTGCCTAACAGGAGACAAAAACAAATGCTTTTCAGGTTTTTTAACAAAGCCAAATCCAGCCCAGATGGATTCTGGCTTGAGGGACAGCCTCTCTGGTATGTGGAATCTCCTCCATACCTTCCAGAAAGGACGGGACAGATCAAAGTTAGGGAATTTGGAAAGGTGTCATGACAGTTAGTAAGGCTACTTTATATAAGGGAAAAGTCTGGGCTTCAATGGGAAACCTGATCATTGTCTACAGCACGCCTTCCATGCTATTCCACAACTCATAAGTCATAGATAAAGGAGAACCGTGCAAGTAATTCTTGCCTATAGACAAGAAATGCATTCTGTTCGGTACAGAGACAATCCTTCCTCCCAGAGGGACATTCATTTAACTCTTCCTAATCTATAAATGTGCCTATTCTTTGGATTTTTTTTTTTTTTAACTGCTTGCAACTCCTCTCCAGTTTTTTCTTTGCCAGTGAGTTAAATAACATCTTTAGCATGTGTTCATTTTTATATTTGTGTGAGAGTCATGATTTTTACCTTTATGTAAGAATTGTCTTTTAATACTTTAGGATCTAAAGAGAGGTCAACATGCAAATATGCTGAAATATTCATTATTCCGATCTAAATGTTACTGATTTCGGTGAAGACAAATAGTAACTGATACACAAGAATGATACGCAGAACTAACTGAAGTCTATCATTTGCTGATCTTAAGTTACAGAATGCTTCCCCTGTCCTGTGAAAATGACAACTGTCCTAAGTCTCAGCTTACTGGATTCCTTTTCTATGTCAAAGCCTCCATTTAAAGTCTAATACGTGTCCCCATGTTCCCTCTTATACGAATCACCATAAATAATATTGGATTTGGCTGAATTATTTAGCACTTTTCTGTTTCATATAGATCTTACATTTATCTAGAAGCTAAAGTATTTTCATCTGTTAATTTCCTCCCTGCTCAAGAAAATTTCCCGCAAACGTTTTATCACCACTTACAGGAGTCCTTATTACTCATGCTCCTGATTCTTTTTTTTTTTTTTTTAAGATTTTATTTATTTGACAGAGAGAGACACAGCGAGAGAGGGAACACAAGCAGGGGGAGTGGGAGAGGGAGAAGCAGGCTCCCCCATGCGGGACTCGATCCCAGGACCCCAGGATGATGACCTGAGCTGAAGGCAGACGCTTAACCGACTGAGCCACCCAGGCGTCCCACACTCCTGATTCTTATTTCTCAGCTGCAATTACTCATCTCTTCGTCTCTATTATCGGCAAGGCATGTGAAGCAACACAGCAAGGACATCAAACCCTTCTCTGATCCACTGCTTCTCAGGGTTAGTTGCAACTCAAGCTACCTCTACTTTCATTCCAAGGGGTGTTTTAAAATTCTTGAAACAGGGGCGCCTGGGTGGCTCCGTCGGTTAGACGTCTGACTCTTGGCGTCAGCTCAGGTCATGATCTCATGGGTCGTGGGATCAAGCAATGGGGCTCTGTGCTCAGCGGGGAGGCTGCTTAAAGATTCTCTCCCTCTGCCCCTCCCCCACCCGTGTTGCTCTCTCTCTCTCTCTCTCAAATAAATGGATAAATCTTTAAAAAACTTCTTGAAACAAAATTTTTATATAAAAATTTGTAAAGCTTATTTTAAAAAACCTTTTATTAAAAAAAAAAAAAGCTATAGCTTTCTTTCTTCCAAAGGACAGTTAGCAAATGATCTTGATGAAACGCTCCATTTTAACTGTTACATGGAAAAAAGGAGGTTAGAAATATACAGATTCTTCCCAAACTATTTTACGGCTGGAAGCATATGTTAAACTAACCAAATATCTTCAGTCAAAGCCTCAGTCATTTTTGCTCTAAAAGGTTTAAAAAAAAAAAAAAAGTGGTAAACTCAAAGAACCACATGAAAGTGCTCTGGGTGCTTGGTCATGCAAGCTTAGAGCAATCCCCAGGCCATGAGCCTGACTTAGCCACTGACTGGGAGTTCTGTGGGGTCACACCTGCCTCCCCCAAGCTGGCACGAGCTATGTGGAGAATTCCTTTGAGGACTTTCTGGTAAGCAAGCATTTAAGGCTCCCAACAAACAGCCTTACATATGATTGATCCTGAGCTATGCTTCCCAAAATAACTTGTTCCCTTGGAGCCTGGGTAATTATGAGCAAGATGTGGCTCTGTGACAGGGCAGACCCAACTGTTGCTTGGTTTTAGGCAACAGCAAACGTTGATTATACTTTCATTATTCTCTTCTTGAGGAGGAATTCAAGATTTTCTTTAGAAAAGCCAACTGATGTTTCCCTCCTCAGCCCATCCCGGGAACAGGGGAAGCAGCTTGTACGACACAGATAGCAAAATAAATATTCTTTAATTCAAGTTCACCATACTGTTACTATTTTCAGGGACCCAAATAAATGGCTGCCTACACAGAGGGATTAAAGCGTTCATTTAGAACGAGACAGCTCTCTGTAACACACCACATTCTGTGCATTAGTATTTTGGACCAGAGCACGGTTCTAAGTCAGGAATAGCCACCCCCCCCCCACCCCAATCAGGTACGTCTACAGGTTTCCTCTCCATATGGTAAAAGCTCTGTTTAACAGTAGGGGTAAAAACAGGGAAGCTGGGCATTCCCAAAGTTCCTGCTCACTCCACACTGTAGGGAACCAGGCAGGGATTTCCTCCTTCAAAAAGTTCTTCCCTAGGGCTCGTGCTGAGTGGAGAGTAGTCACAAAAATATAGAATGAAGTCCTCATATCCTGAGACATTTCAGATAATTACATATTAGAATATAAAATTCATAAACATATGCTTTCATAACATAAAGTGTTCTAGTAGACAATATGGCCAAAAGTTAACACAGTTTTCTCTAGATTGTGACTTTTAAGAATTTCTTATCCATATTTTCTGTAGGGAATGTGTATGACTGATGCAAAATGTATCTTAACTCGGGAAAGTATATACAATTTGTTAGCCTAGATTCTTTAGTCTTCCTGGTTATCTGTAATTATGTTAGCTAGTTCTACTTCATTAGTTCTCCACATTTCTCCCTGAAAAAAAAAGAAAGACTACTTAAATTGGATATAATTAAGCAACCCCAGATTTCTGAAGTTAATCAACGAAGTGCTGCTTCAGGATTTTTTAAAGTTTCACATTAAAATCCCTATTTCGACATCGCATTTCAAAACCCTAATGGAGAAGGTACACACTGTCCAAGTTCTAGGACCGCAGAATAGAAATCCTTTGGAGTCTGTAATATCCAGTTACCCAGATACCAGTTACAGCAATAGAACCCACTGTCACACACCAGGTATTTCTGACAGGCTTTTTCCTCCTTCCTTACCAAGTCCTTAAAAGTCCAACACTGACAGGCCCACCTGTGTCTGAGTATAGAAACAAGGGCAATCTTTACAGTAAACGTGAATTTATCACACAGTAAATATACTTACCACCACTTAACTCCCAGATTTCCAAGGGCCTGAACACACACACACATATATATACATATATCTATACATATGTATGTGTGTGTATATATATATACACATATATATATACATTTTTTTTTTTAAAAAAAAGAAAGACTTAAACTGCCTGAAGAACAAAGCCAGAGATTTGACTCTGGTGACTGGTCCGCATATTTAAATAACGTTAACCCTTCGTTTTTCAGATGTGCAAAATAAGCATCCTTGAAGCACAGCACATATTATCAAACTGTCTGAAGTGGGAGTCTATACAGTATTTATAAAACCATATAGATAGCATATCAAATACCAAAAGCATATGGCAGCATGCATTTCAGAGGGGAACCTGGCCCACCAGTGGGGTTGGTGGCCCTGCGTCCCTCCACACACAGAGTTCACTCCCACAGCTCTCTGCAAGGCTTGGTCTTCTAAAGGATTCGCGAATTAAAAGATTCAGAAGTTACTAACTAGACTCTGTTATTTAAATCTGCCAAACTATAAGAAATCTCACTTCACCGATATCTGAATTTTTTAAAGTTCAGAAATGGGCAAGTGCTTTGAGAAAAGGCATTACTAACCTATATATAAATTATTTGGGTCTCAACAATATTTTACCATTCTCTGAGGTCGCCATGGGTATGTCCTCAGAACAGAGTGACCATTGAGTTATTGTCTAAACTGGATTACTTCTGCGAGCCGAAGCAGAGGCAGTTTCTAATTTCCAGCCACAACTGGGACCATCCTGGGCCGACGTGGATGCAAAGTCCCTACCTCTCACTCCACCTCCTCATATCCTTTCATGAACAACAGAGGGCCGGAGAAATGAACAACACATTGCACACCGTAAATTTACACAATGTTGTATGACAATTACAGCTCAATAAAGCTGGGGGGAAAATATAAAATAAATAAAATAAAATGAATTTTTGCAAGGAATGAGGTGGCCTACAGCTGCAGCATGTATGCAGCCCCCCATCACTCCCAGGGCTCCCTAGAAATGCACACATGTAAGCAGGCAGGGGCCCGATCTGTGTCTAAATAAAATCCCCGGAAGCAGTCTTGGCAAGACCGCCCCTAAAAATAACCTTTCCCCAAGAACCCTTTAAATGTCTGTTCTCTCCTTCCTCCGGCTGTGCTCTGGGGGTGGTGGAGGAAATGAAGATGTACGAGTATCAAATTCAGCATCCTCAGACATTTTTCCCACCTCCTGTCTCAAATCCAAGCTGTCCGTCCAAAGCAGTGATAGCAGGGGTCATAGGAATGGAGAGAGAACTAGACCAAAAACCCTGAAAGAGGTTATAGGGTCACTTGATCAGATCAGTCTGCAGCAGGAGGAGAGAGATACTCCTTACACACGGCGCATACCCTATCAGTAGTGACTTCATACATGGGCTCAAACTCCTAGCAGCGAACCATTCCTATTTTCACAGGATGTGAAGAAGCTCTGAATTTGCCTAAAGTGCTTCGCATACTTCCATCCTCTTCTCATGGATAGCCAGAAATCTACCCTGAGGGTCCCTCCTGGAAGTAGACAATGGGTGGTTATCATCTTAGAAAGGTCACCTCTAAAATACAGGTGATCTCTGGAAAGGCAGGTGTTGGGAACCTTTCATTTTTAAGAACATGAGAAATCCTTAGGAAAATTCGGGGGCGAGGGGAGGTGTACAAGCAGGGCAGAGGAGGGAGGAGGCCCAGATGGCCAGAGGGGTAGCAGGAAGCATGGGATTTGGGGTGAAAAGAGAGGTGCTCTGAGAGGGAAAGGCGACAACCGGCCTCCTTTGAAGTTCTGCTTCATGCTGATTTCTTTCAAAATTGTGTTTAGGGAATGAAACACTTGTTGAACATAAAAACTTTGTTTTTCCTCTTAGAAGTGGACATCCCTGCGGCCATTTCACGATGTATGCACACATCAAAACATTCTGTACACTTGAAATATATACAATTTATTATTTGTCAATTATACCTCAATAAAGCTGGGGTGGTGGGGGAGGAGCAGACATTCACTATCCAGGAAACTTGGGTTTTCCTTGACCAGCTGGGTTCAGAAGGATTCACTATGTTCTATATTCTCTCGGCTCCTGTGTATGTTTGAAACTTTCCATAATAGGAAGTTAAAGAACAGAAAAGTGCGATTTTTTTTTTTTAATGTAAAGTAAAGGGAGTCCTTGGTACTGCCACGTCACAGTGTTTAGGCTGAATCTCTGTGGACCCCAAATCTTAGAGAGCATTGCTGTCCACTAAGACATCACGCCTATCCTAGAGGATGACTCTAATCTGTGCTCTTGCCTCTTGGAGTCCCATCTGCTGGTTCCAACAGGGAGTTGACTCAAGTACTTAGGCATCCTGAACTCTGGCGTCTTTTGGAACTGAGTCAGCCAGACCAGCGGTTAATTCCAAAGCTACGCCCCTAATGGCGTGTTCTACTAAACTCCGTTTAGAAGTTTACTTGGCTTTTCCTGTGGTCCCTTTTCTCCTCCTTTGGCATTTCTGTTGAACACGCCAACTGCTGTAGCCTGACCTAGAGAAAACCTCCGAATGACAATGTTCCCCAGGCCTCAAAATTTAGTTCTCTCATCTCATCAGATGCCCCCAATTGTACCCATTTAGGAACGAAAAATTCACAGGCACATACCCTTCCACAAAGGCAGTCGGTGATGGGTAAAGTGAGAAATGAGGAATACTGAATCCTGCGCTTCTGCTCTGAGTTGTAGGTTATGCGTAAGTCTGAGCAGAAAGCAACAACAACAACAACAAAAACCCAGAAAGTGCTTAGTAGTTAAAAGCACAGCCTTCAGAGTTAAGTAACCTGGCTCCAAAATTCAGCTCTGCCACTTGTGGACCAGAGGACCCGATAAAATATTAGTACCTCCACATTTTATAAAGTTCCCATTGAGAGACAGAGCCGTATCTTTGTACTTTATTATTCTGTTCCAGCTACCCTTCCCCGCCCTCAACAACCCTTGGACAAGTTACTTAACTTCCTTGGCTAAAAAAGCAATGCGTCCATGTGCAGGTAACATACTCGGCTCTCAAGACTGTTGTGAAGAGTGAATAGAATAGCATCGATGGTTAAAACAGTGATTCTCAAGAAATAGCTACTTTGGGGTGCCTGGGTGGCTCAAGCGTTGGGCGTCTGCCTTCGGTTCAGGTCATGATCTCGGGGTCCTGAGATCGGGCCCTGCGTTGGGCTCCCTGCTCAGCGGGAGGCCTGTTTCTCCCTCTCCCACTCCCCCTGCTTGTGTTCCCTCTCTTGCTGTCTCTCTCTCTCTCTCTTTCAAATAAATAAATAAATAAAATCTTAAAAAAAAAAAAAAGAAATAGCCGCTTTGCCCCTTTACACTGAATAGTTTGGGATACTAAGAATAATACGCCAAATCCCCTCCCCCTCTTTTTCTTAATCCACTAGCAAACATTCACATATTAAAATATCACTTTTACCATCTTGTTGGAATTCTTTTTGTTTTGGTGTTATACCGAGAAAAAATTTAAGTATCCTTCTGTTTCAGAATTTAACAATAGAGATCAAAATAGGCAATAAAATAACCAGCCACCTCCTATTTCATAAAATTCCAGTAACAGAATAGAAATTATACAGTTTGCAAGATACAAAATGCATGGTTTGCCTTTTTCCAACTAATGTCTCTCCCCCCACATCCCAGCCCAATCTCACTCTCACCCCTTCCTCCCCTGAAAAATGTTTGTCTCAAAATAGAAAAATATTATCCTCTGTGGGTAATCTCTAAACTGATTACAATTCTGTATGTGTCTTCTACCGTTTTCATGACTGATGCTCTCCAACACCCAAAATACCAGTAATGTTTTCTAAAAGCCTTAAAACAAAACATCTAAATGAGGGCAATAATTTGTTTCATTGCCTTAATTTTATAAATGATAAAATAGAAAAAAAGGAAACCTATCTTGGAGTTAAATTCTACATTTAGTGTAAGATGAAACAAATTCTACTGTTTTCAGTAATCCTTACAAATTTTCAATACAATCTTCCTCAAGAAAGCCTATCGTTGGCCATTTCAACTGCAGAAGGGTTTTATGCCCCAGACCTGAGCGCACCACCATAAATAATTTCTCGCAGCTTTTCACTTCCTTTGAAAGCATAACTTATCTCATCGGCTAAGAGATATCCCATCCCACGAGCCAAATCCCTGGGCTTCTCTTCCAGCAGCTACATCAATTCAAATGCCAGATTCAGCCTGGCAAACTTCCAGTGCAATACCAAGATGAGATTTCTCCAGGAAGGGAATCAAAGACATCTCGGCAGTTCGAGTGGTTCCAAGTCATCTGAGGCATGCACATCATGCAGAGAAGCAATGCGTCCATGTGCAGGTAACATCACCGCTTCCTGCGGAAGTCCTCTCCTCTTAGATCTTCCTCCACGTTCCCCTCCCCATAGTTTCAACCTCTGCCTATGAGTAGAGAGCTTCTATGCCTGAACCTCCAGCTCGACCCTTCTCCTTGATATTTCCATTGGATATCAAGCCCTCGATCCAAACCTCACATTTTTAACTAGGACAAACCCCAATGATCCCCCTTACTTTCCTAAATGAACACCAAAGGCGTTAGAGATAAGGCTAGAAATGATTAGGATTCAGTTTTCTGGTTTGGCTACCACGTTGGTATCGGACAAGGATCTCAAACACAGTGGGACAGAGTAGTAGCATAGTTTTATTGGGTTGAATGTGAGAAACTGCAGTTTTTGGAGGTGAAAATGGTCAATGTCGAGAGTTTCACGTGGTTCAACCTAATATAAAATTCCTCAAAATTCTAATAAAGACCAATGACATTACCTAACTTCTAAATAATTATTATTTTCACATCCTATTTGACTATCATGAAATAAAGACTCCTTATGACTCTAAAAGGTAGGATTTCTTGATTTGCCATTCTCAATTGTAACTGTCTACATAAGACTCAATTACAGGTTCATATTAATTACGGTTCTCATTTCCCCCAAACGACCTCATATTCACCGACTTGTCCATTTGGTCCTCACAATCACTAAAAAAGGAAAGTTTTTTTTTTCCCCAAGATTGCAGGTCTTTTAGTGAAAAGGTTGTCACAGACACTACTACTAAGAATCTATTTTCAATGTATAATTATTCCTGGGGATTATAACTAATACCTTTACCTCCTACAAAAACAAACAAATGAAGCAAGACAACTCAAAGTCATGCTAACTTCTTAGCCTTGGACTTGGCATTCAGGTCGATTCTGTTCCAGGAACGCACACACTCTTCCGAATCACCCATGTCTATTCACTATTTTCCAATTCCGCTACCATGAAGCACAGCGTGTTTTCCAAAAAAAAATCTGTTTTACCAAAACCACACATTTAAATTTATACTTATGTGAATCATTCACGTAGTTTTTCTTTATTAAGTGGGTAAAGATTTTCAATCTGCAAAAAAAAACGGTCATTTCAAATCAAATTTACATGAGCAGAAATTTTGCTCATTAATATGGTGACACATTATAATTTAAATAAATCTGCGTGTATGAATTTTTAATTCCAAAATTCTCTAAATTCCAATTTTTTTTTTTTAATTAAGCAGCTTGTCTTTGAAGGCTCAATCTTAGACTAAGAATTAAGTCAGATAACTTTATTCATTTTGAGGACTTGAATAAAACACTTTTTTAAAATCACTACAGAACAGGCATGAATTGGAGTTAATACATACATAGCTCAAGGATAAAGACTGTAAAAAAAAAAGTTTCTTAATTATTACATTTAAAATTTTTAATTGTACTAAACTAAATGCTTTTCAGAAATAGGACTCATAATTTTCTCATTCCACAAATGAGTATAGAGTCTGAGTGGGCTCAGTGCTTGGCCCGGGGCACCAGAGAAGAACGTCTGCTCGTAGTCCTCAGAGAGACCATGACAGCCCCAGGTGACCCATGTTCTAGAAGGCTGGCCTCTTGGAGGAGGGACTCCAGAATGGGCGGAGGAAGTCAGGGCTGGGTCTATGGCAAAGGGGTGAATCAAACATGGTGAGGGCCACTCTGTGGGGTTGGACCTTGATCCTGTTGGGGGGGGAAATGGAATAGCAGACAGAGCTTAGCTCAGACCTGGCTTCACAGAGCACTGTAGGAGGTCTGAGCTCTCTCCTGAAGACAATAAAGAACCACAGAGGGACTTTAAACAGGAAATACCATGAGCAGGCTTGTGTTCCATAAAGATCACTCCTGCCAGCATCATGGAGGAAAGCCCAAAGAGAAGCATGAACCATGGAAAGGTGACAAAGCAGGAGGCCATCACCCTAACCCAGGCAGGAAACACAGAAACTCTGAAGACCTTAAAGTATGGAACGGGAAGAAGGGGCAGGGTCCAGAAGACTTTAGCAGGTGGGCTCCATCAGAGTTCGGAGAGAGGGAGGCACCAAGGATAACTCCCAGGATCCCACTTGGGTGGCAGGGAGGAAGATGTTTCCCTCGCCAGCCTAGTTGAACTGGGTGGCCCTCCTCTGCGCTTTGCACTGACCTTTCTGTCTCTTGAACCAGGCTATAAGCTCCTTAAGGCCTAAGGCGGTGTCAACTCAATTCTCTATCCCTGGCCCCTAGCAGGCCCATAATAAATGTCAAATGAATAGAAGAATGAATGGCCATGCCTGCGCCCCATTTATATCTTGCTCTTCACTGGGGTTGTAGGTCAAAGCATCTTCTAGGTTCTGGCAGAGAAAACCGTGGGGAGGGGAGGGGTGTGTGTGCCCCCGGCATGCCTTCATGGGCTCAGATTCGTTGTTTGTATAAAAAATGTTCCTCAGACTCCTTTAGAAAGACCAATTCCTTGCACTCAAGATTCTCCTGCCTTCGGAATTTGTCTAGCACGGCAGTTAGCAAACGTTCCCCCTAATCTCTGCTTTCTGTTCTTTCTGGAAGAATTCGCACTGTTCCCAGGGAAACAGTGGTACGATTCTGACTGTCCTCCAACGTATGCCGTACCACCTCCTCTGCTCATCATGGTGGCTCCCCCACCCACTCGGGTCCTGCGCCTTTTCTGTAGGTGTCTCCCAGCTGCAGCAACTGAATGCAGCATGCGCTGACAGCTTTCTGAAGCCGCGTTCATTACGTTTCCCAGCTAAGAATTATATTTGTCCTCCCACACTCTTGGAGAATCTTCTCTGGAGTTCAAGATTCTCCCGCGGTGAACTGGGCTGAAGGGGTGAGGCACGCTCCGGGACATATCCCGGGGCCTTGGGGAGGGTCCAAAGACAAAGAGTGACTTTTCCGCCTTACGCCCTGTGCATCTGTGATCATCTACAGCAAACCAAGTGCATTTAGAACAACAGTCCCTCCGGGGGCAGAGGTTGCTTCGGGCTCATCCTAGATTCTGCCTTTCCACGCCTATCCACCAACATCTTTCCCTGGACATCAAAGTCCCCTTGGAACTCCAGCCCTCCCCTTCAAGCAGTGGCCGCAGGGACACACCATCCTCCCCTCCTCCCTAGAGCACACCCCCCTCCCCCCGCCCTGGATGACATAGGCTGTAGATGTGTGGCTTTCTCTCTCCTGGCAGGTACACAGACTCTCCTCATCAGTTTGCTTGTTTCTTGTCAATACCACGGTCTTGAGTTTCCAGTCCAGGAGCTCTCAGGGTGGGATCATGTCTGCTTAACTGGACTTATACAGCAGCCTGCCATGGAATAGCATGGGGCCATTTAATACTTTTATAATCCCTCCTGACCACTCTCAAGTTGATGCTTTCCTCACCATTGCTCCTACCAGCCCCTGGTTCTAATCCTCACCACTCTACCCAGCGGGTCCTATCTTGGGCTCCTGCCTGGGTCTCCTGGTCTCAGGTCCTCAGGCATCTGATTCGTTCTGCAAACAGTCTGCTTCTTTAAGCATGGCCCTCTGGAGCTCCAATACCTGCAGGGCTCCACCCTCACCCCAGTCTGCTATAACCTGGCCCCCTCTCTCTTCTCTCTGCATTCCAATCTGCACCATGAGCTTCAGCCAAGCCTGTCTCCTCCTCATGTTCCCTCAAGCACATCACAATCAGTAGACACCTCCAGGAACATGGAGCCGGGCGTCCTAGCCTGGCCACCTTGGCTACTTTCTCCTTTTAGACTCCCCGTCTCTGAGCTTGTCCCTTCAGCCCTTTGTCAGAGGGTGGTGAGTGGGGCCTGGGAAAGAAGGGGGTGAGGGTGCTTTCATGGCGCTAAAGGGTGACATAAACACTTACTATGGTGACATCCCACTTATCAACCCCCCACCCTCTGCCCAAGAAACACAACAGTCTCTTCATTCCATTTCTCCAACCAGGAATATGATTTTTCTCTCCTCTCTACTCAGCTAATGTTTAGTTACTACTCAAATTAAGGTCTGGCCCAAGTCCTACTCGCTCACAAAGCTACTTCCTCATTGTCCTCACCCACGATAGCTTTCCTGATTTGACCTATAATTTCTGTTCTTTACACAACAAGCACCTGCCACTTAATATTAAGCTATGTATTATTTTTTTCCAAGTGTTCAAGTGTGTAAACCCTCTCTTTACAAGGACATATCAGGATGATGGGAAGTTAGTGTTTTAATGGACCCGGAGTTTCAGTTCGGGGCAATGGAAAAGCTCAGAAGAAGGGTGGTGGTGATTGCTCGATACTGTGAATGTATTAATGTCAATGAATCGTACACCTAAGAATGGTTAAAATGGTAAATTTTATGTGATGTATATTTTACCACACACACAAAACAGCACAGCAAAGTCACTAAGGAACAAATCTGTGCTTCATCATCCCCCACCAGTCCAAGTGTGGAGCTGACTACTGTTTCGCCAGTTAATAAAAATATTTGCTGCACGAGAATAATAACATTTGAAACTTTACAGCATATGGAGCCCCTTCCACATGGACTAGTTTAACCATCTGATCCTGAAAAACACGATGAGGTAAGAAAGGTATCACTTATCTTTATTTTCTAGGTAAATGGACATGCGAAGGTTTAGTGACTTGATTATGGTCAGAGAGTACTAGGGAGTGCTGAGAGTCCTCTGGGTTTCATGAATCTGAGAAAGTTCACGTGCTTTTCGATAACTGTTCACCTTGTTGAAACACGTAGTGCTTTTTCTCCCAGGGAAAATTCACGCAAAGGCAGATTTCATTGGGCAGGGGAGAAGAGGCTTCACTTTGCACCGTTCATCAGCAGGTGCTCTCCACGGACATTGGAAGGGGCAACTCTGAGGTTCCCCGGCTCTCTATTTAACCTGGACCCTGTGGACAGATGGTCCCACACATGTCCTTGCATGCTGCCTTGCAACATTTTAGCCCGGGTGACAGGATGAACAGGAGATACTCTGAGGTGAATGGTGAATCGGTCCATCTAAATTATGACTATGCAGAAGAACTTGACTTTCTCTAGGGATGATTAAAACCAGTGAGAACTCCAAATGGGGAATAAATGAACCACTCTCTTACTCTCCCAACAACTGGTAAAAAAGTTTATCGCTCAGCTAGCCATATACAAATTAAGGATGTAAGGACCCTTTAGGTCTCAAAACACACAGTCATTTCCTTAAAAGGCCTGTGCTAGCCTCCCAGAGTGGTGAAGGACAGCGCCCAGTGCTTACAGAGATAGCACACATAGTCAGCATTGCTGTTCTGGCAAATCACCTCCTGATTAGGCTTCAGTTGAACTGAAGGTTGAATGTGTTCCTTGGTTCCAAGAGGAGCGTGCTTCTAACTATCAAAGCTCTAGAAGCTGCAAAAGTCCACTGAAAGACAGCCTAATTTACATGAATGTAAATATCCCTACCCCTGTTTACTAAACACCCCTGGAAGAGAAGGGGAGCACTTTGAAATGCCTGTACATACTTAATGCTAAATTCAATGTCTTCTAAATTGCCTCCTTTTGGGAAAAGCACTACGTTTCCTCAAGATATTGAAAATGGAACTACCACACGACCCAGAAATTTCACTTCTGAGTATAAAACCAAAAAAATTGGAAAGCGGGGTCACGAAAAGATATTTGTACATCCATACTTAGACAAAAGCAACCCAAGTGTCCATCTACAGATTAACAGATAAACAAAATGTGGTACATACATACAGAGGAGTACCATTCAGCCTTAAAACGGAAGGAAATTCTGACTGATGCTATAACATGGATGGACCTTGAAAACATTATGCTAAGTGAAATAAGCCAGACGCAAAAGGACGAATACTGTCGGATTTCACTTATATGAGGTCCCTAGAGGAGTCAAATTCATACAGACGGAAAGTAGTAGGGTGGTTTCCAGGTGCTGAGGAGAGGGGAGAATGTAAAGTTACTCTCTAATGGGTATACAGAGTTTAGTTTTGCAAGATGAAAAGAGTTCTGGAGATTGGTTGCATAACACAGCAATGTGCAGGTACTCAACCCTAATGAACTGCACTCTTAAAAATAGTTAAGACAGTAAACTTCTTGTTATATGGATTTTACCAAAACTTAAAAAAATCACCACCAAAGGAAAAAAAAAAAAAAGCACTATATTTTCACTAAGTCCTTCTGTAGCAAGGAATTCCACACCAGAAAGCAAGGATTACCACAGCCTATAAGACTCTCTGAACTGTGGATATAATTAGGCACCGCATCAATTAAAACGCTACGGACGTCATCATGTGTTACCAACATCTGTTGACAGATCTCATACCCAGCATATCACTGAAATGGGGTGTGGAGAAGGTAGCCCACAATAGAAACAATGGTATTTTATCCTTGTCCTGTTCCAACAGTTTGTCTCATGGGACATAAATAGAGACCACTGCTCTTACCCTGAACTCACAGTTCAATATTATTTTATTGACTTGAGTAGGTTCTATACCAAAAGTAGAAATAGAGTATCTTCTAGATCTGTTCAGATCTGTGTCCTAATGCAGTGGGGTTCCCCCCTCCCCCCCGCATCTATAACAATCTATCTAGAAAAAAAAAAAAAGAATTCTCACTTTAAACTTTCTAGCATTCTTTTGAACTGGGATTGGGAAGTATATCCACTTTTTAATAACATATGTCAAGTGCTATACAATTACAATAATACATTCACACAGGAATCCCAAACCTAAAAAAAAATTACAATGATGCCATTCTATCCAAAAATATTGTGAATACGTTAAAAAAAAAATAAGACAGGAGATATATGTCAATGTGGCTTTTGGAAACTGACATTAGCTCTATCCTGCTATTGTACTGTAAGAAAAAACAAACACAAAACCCAAACAACAGAAATTACTGTGATTAGACTATTACTCCTAAAAATGATGAGCAGACTACCTGTCCAATCTCTTAGCTACTTTACTATTTCTCATAAGAAAAAAAGGCAACCTTTGAAACTAAGACTTAGGAGTTTAAAAAAAAAAAACATGAAAAACATAGTAATCAAAACTGTAGGAAATTCTTTTAAAGAAAAACACTCATGCTGAAAGTTAAAGTCGCTTTTTAACTTCTTGCTGACTGATAATGCATCAGCTAGACCAGATGACACATTAATAATCCTCAGGCCATGTGTTTCTCTCGCAATGTCATTTAAAAAACAGTAGAAGGTCTGAAATGTTATTCTCCTTTATAGACTCAACTTCTATTTATCACTTCCATTCTCTTGTTTCCAAAAAGGTGGGGGTGGTAAAAGTCTCAGGAAACTAAGGTAGAGGGTGAAACATAGCCAAATTAGAGCTTTAAAATAATAATAGTAAATGCTATTTGACCAGAAAGGGTAGACAACAAAAGTGAAATCCTGATATAAAAATAATGTCCCGTTATTTGAGAATTATCCAAATAGGGAGAGATCCTCCCAGCTAAAGCTGTTCATTGGGAGAGAAGGATGGGAGGTGTATGTGTTGCCCACAGTCCTACGCTAATTTAGCATGTCATACAGCACACTCACTCACAGGGGCAGCTACACAGAGCACTTCCCATGCACACATATGGTCAACAGAGGTTATTCACTTAAAAGCAAGTCCTTCGCAGGGAAATCCACTTTGCCTCATGCCCAGAAAAATAGAGGGGAAACGTGTAGGGCACTTTGCTTTTGTCATGACGCTATCACAAAGTTGGGTTAGCAGGTCTGGGTTGGCATGTCTGACTCCACCAGGCTCTGTGCCCAGTCAAACAGGAGGTGGGATTTAGCCTCCTGGTGAGCATTCCCTACTTGTTCTAGCCAAGGGGATCAAGAAGAAACCTTGAAATAGTGGAATATTCCATTGGGCCTCCAGAAAGCACCAACCAAGAAGGGCAGGGAGCTTTCAGAGCTGGCTGACTCCCTCCTCCCTGGGTGCTTACCTCAATGAACCATAAATAGAGTATGAAATAATTATTACTTTATTGGTGAGTGTCTGGTGTTCATACAGCATCCCTCTCTTAGGAGCCCAAAACATTTAAGAAATGATTTGCAATTTCTCTTTGGGCAGCCCTGTGGAAAGCCCAATGACACTGATTCATCTGACATCTTTTACTTGGGGAGAGATGGGCTAGGGGGCAAATGAACACAGTGGTGCAAGTAAAGTGTACCTCCTGTGGCCAAGGTCACAGACTCAAGGGGTCAGGAGCAGACCTGAGACTCTTTCAGATTCTGGTCTAACGCTGATTAAAGCAGGAACACACCTACAGAGCACTGTTCCTCTTCTAACATTTTTCGTTCTGTGACTCTTACGTTACTTACACACGCGCGCGCACACACTGGACGCCCAATTTCGTGCCTGTCCCTGGACGTGTTCTCCTTCCTAACGGGATACCCGGGCTACGAGGACACAGGACAACACAACACCTCCACCACGCGCCCTCTCGCTAATGCACGCAGCCGGCGAGCCCGCGGGGGACTGGGACACACAGACACGGGAGCCGAGCCCGCAGACGGCGGGCACGGGGCCCTTGCTGACCTTCCTCTGCTGCTTCTCCCAGGCCGGGTCGAGCAGCAGGTCGCGGTCCCACTCCTCCTCCTGGATCATGTACTCGTCATCGTCATAGACGTAGTTGTACTGCACGCCGGGCTCTATCTGATTCATGGCGCTCGGGGAGCCGGGGCTGCGGCGGGGCGCGCGGGGCTCGGACGGACTGACGGACGGGCGGGCGGAGACGCGGCGGGGCCGGCGGGACGCGCGGAGCTCGGCGGAGGCGCAGGCGGCGGACTGGCGGGCGCGGGGTGACCTTCGCGCGGCTCCTCTCGGGGCTGCACGCCTACACGCTGGGTCGCGGGCGAAGCACCAGCTCGGACCGCGAGCAACCGCCGCGCGGCTTAATACCCGCGCCGCGGGTCACGTGGCCTCCCGGCCGCGCCCCCGCCCCGCCCTCCTCCCGCCCCCACCCCCGCCCCGGCAGCTCCGAGCACGTGCGGGTGGGCCGGGGCGCCGGGCGGCCAGGGGTCTGCGCTCACGCCGCTGCAGCAAACTTCCTTGGTCGCGAGCTGAGCCTGCTTGCACCAGCCCACGCCTCCCACTTACCCTCTGGCTCGCGGTGGGCTTGGCTTGCCGGCGCCTGGGTCGGTTACGGGGGGTGGGGCGGGGGGTGAGCGGGGGTGATGGGTGTACGCGGCCAGGGGAGGCCTCCACCTCCAACGCATCCCAAGTTTTCCATATATCATTTGCATATTCGCGTTTTCCACATACTTCCACAGATATCATGCACCTACACCCCTGAAAAGTATAGTTTAAAGGCTACAGAATCCCTTCTTCTTCTCCCCTCCCTCATCTGGGGAAATCAAGGAAAGAGACTTGGATCAACTATATTAAAATGGCAGGAACCAAACCAAAGGCGGAAAGTGTCAGCTCTCACCTGCCAGTCATAAATTTAAAAGAACTGACAATGGTGGACAAGCAGCCAGCTTCATGTTACACTTCTATCTTGCCGTCATATGCTCCACATAAGCATTTCCATCCCTGTGGTTCTGCTTAGCTGTTCCCTGTCAATTATGTCCGGAAGGAATCAAGGCGAGGTCCTCTGGAACCAGCAGGTTGAAATCTTTTCGTCACCTTATTTATTAAGCACCTGCTGTAATCCAGACACTGTTAGGCACTGGGGATCCAGAGGCGAATTGATAGGCAGGGCACTTTCCTTCTGAAATTTAAGTCTAAATTGAATAAAAGCTGCCCGCAGATGCTACACAACTGTTTGTGCTTCAAGAGCTTTCAATTTGTTGACATGTTTCAAGCTGAAACTATGCCTAGATTTATCATTGTTCCTTAGAATTTTGACATCACTTAGTTTTATTGCTTTGAGCTTTTTTGCAAAAAGACGTTGACAAATTAGCATATAGGCTGCATTCACATTTTGAAAAACATAGTCACTAGAACATGAACTCCACAAGAGCAGGGATTTTGTCTTGTTCATAGCTGTAACTCCCAGCAACTTGAGGGATATCTACTACATAATAGGTGCTCAAATATTTGTTGAAGGAATAAGCAGTCTTAGAAATAGTGATTGAGCTAATTTACCTGGATTAAATTTAAGATTTTAAGTTTATATTTTGTATTAAAATCATACTCTCTGAAAAAGTTTATCACTAAACGTTAACTATTAGAAAATTTATCAACAATTATAAAAACTGTGAATCCTAGTCTTCAAAATTAACTGTAGGGACTTCAGGTTGCAGATGAGGTGAAATAAAAGGAACCAGATTTACCTTCCTTCCTGAAATAACCCAAATCTGGGGAACAAATATATATGAAACAAAAATTTTCAAGACATTGGTCATCAGGTAAAGAAGGGTGATGATGTAAAGAAATAAACAACATGAGCACTATGATTGCCCCAGTCATTCCTTGTCCCATCCATGAATGCGTGGGAGAAAAGTACCTGAAACGAAGGAAAGAAGCACCCAAAAGAACTAGAAGGAATGGTCCTTGGAACCTCTAAAGGGCCTGGAATAGTTCCTGTTTCCATTAGCCAGTGTGGAAAACCTCGTAATTCACAGAGCATCAGATGGAGTATTCAGAAGTGGGGGGATATTACCCCTAAACTGAATTATATCATTAAATTATACCATTTGCTGGATCTGCTGGGAAAAGCTCGAAAGAGCTCCAAAAGGACCAAATGGTTTGTTTCCAAGTCATTTAACCATGTCCCAGAACAAAGCTCAAAAATGTCTATAGGAGGGGTGCCTGGGTGGCTCAGTGGGTTAGGTGTCCGATTCTTGATTTCGACTCAGGTAATGATCTCAGGGTGATGAGATTGAGCGCCACATCTGTCTCCATGCTCAGCGGGGATCTGCTTGGGATTCTCTCTCTCCCTCTCCTTCTGCCCCTCACAACTCACTCTCTCTCTCGCTCTAAAATAAATAAATAAATAAATCTTTTTAAAAAATGTCTATAGGAAATCAAAAACATTCAACACTTAAACCAAAGTAAAATTTACAATTTCTGGCACCTATCAAAGATTACCAGATGTGCAAAGAAGCAGGAAAGATCCATAATGAGGAGATCACTCAAAACTGACCCAAAACTGACACATGAGTAGGAAAGAACATTAAAAGTAATTATCACTGTATTCCATATATTCAAGTAGCTGGAGGAAAAATTTAACATGTTAAGTAGAGATATAGAAGAGAATTTTTTAAAAAGACCTAAATTGAATATGTAGAGATGAAAATATGATATCTGAGCTTAAAAATACACCAAATGGAAAAAAAAATAAAAATATACTGAATGGGCTTAATTATGGGGTAAACATTGCGTAAGAAAAGATGAATGAACTTGAAAACATAGCAATAGAAATAATCCAGTATGAAACCCAGAGAGGAAAAGACTTTTAAAAAATAAGCAAAGAATCAGTAAAGTGTGGGAAAACTTTAAGCCGCCTACTATCTGTGTAATTGGAGTTTCTGAAGTGGGAGGACAGAAAAAATTATTTGAAGAAATAATAGCTTAAGTCAAGATATTAATAAGACTTCTACCTCTGGCTCAGATGGAGTAAATGAGGACTGGGATCACCTCTTCTGAAACAATAAAAAAAAAAGACAAAATATATGAAACAATTGTTTTCAAGACACTGGACATCAGACAATGAAGTATAGGAATCCCAAGAGATGGGAAATAAATGAGGAAAGTCCTCAAATGGTCTCATTTTATAGCCTTGAGAGAACTTGTAAGCCAGAACATTGAGGTAGGGTCTAGGGGACTCCCAGAGTTGAGATGAAGCTGAGTCTGTGCAGAAGTACAGCTAGTATTCACAGGACAGGATATCAGAGGGGGAACACTACAGAGAGAGCTCTGGAGACCTTCAGTGTCCCATTGAGTATTGGCAGAGCTTGGAGCAGAGCGTGATTGTGAGGAAAGAACCCAATACCAGGGAGACAGCCATCTGAAAGGGGTAAGGGAATGGGGCACAGCAGTCATGCAGGACCAGGTGGGTGCCTGAGCCAACCACAGGACTGCAAAAAACTCATAGGCCACAGAGCAGTGGGTAGAGTGCTTAGGAAGGTCGTGCCTCAGCAGTGTGGAATTAATTATTCCTAGGTTACTCCTAGAATGAGCCTCACCTGAACCCAGCCTAGCAAATCATAAAACAATCATAAAGTCACAAATGCAGGACCCAAGAGAATAAAAATGTTTCCAAGTAACTTGTTTCCAAGTGACTTAACTGTTTCCAAGAAACTGAACTACATCACAGAACAAAAGCTCAAGAAGATTTATAAGAATACAAAAATATCCAGCACCCAACAATGTCAAAACCACATGATCTGGCAAGCAAAGATTCCCACACGTGAAACAGGCAGAAAAACATAACCCATGATAATGAGAATAACAATCAATCAAAACTGACCCAGGGTTGAGAAGTTAGTTACCAGATAAGGACATTAAAACAGTTATTACACCTGTGTTCTGTAGATTTAAAAAGTTAAACAGAAACATGGAAGATATTTTTTAAAGACCTGAATGAAACTTTTAGAGATTAAAACCACCGTATTTGAGATGAAGAATACACTACATGGGATTAAGGGCAGATAAGACATTGCAGAAGAAAAGATTAGTGAATTTGAAAGCATAGAAATAGAAACTCTCTAAAATACAAAGAAAGATAATCCAAAAGAATGAAAAGAGTTTCAGTGATGTTGTTGGAGGGGTGACTCACCGTGGGTACTGAGGATGCCTATATAGTCTTGCCAGTATACCAAAATTGCAGGACCCTGGCAGCAATTTACCTGGGCCATTGCTCAAGATTGTATTTGCAATGAGCAAATTTGACAGATGAGGGAAACAAAGAGCAGTGTTCCTCCTCCTTGCTATTAAAGTTATGAGTCCCCAAGTTTAGTGTTCCTCTCTTATGAAACCATCTATGTGAGCAGGTTTCCATTTTGGGCATCACCCCCCTCCGTGAAACTGGGGGATTATAGAAAACCACCATGAACAGCAAGATAGATCATAGTCAGGGCCATAAAACAACTCTCAATAAAGTTAAAAGGATGCAAGTCTTACACAATATGCTTTCGGACCACAACAGAATTAAATTAGAAATTAGTAACCAAAGGATCTCTAGAAAATCCCCAGATATTTGGAAATTCAGTAACATCTAGGTAATCCCAAAATCAAAGAAGAAATTAAAAGGGGGAAATTAGCAAGTATTTTTTTAACGAATGAAAATGAAAACACAATAGATCAGAAGTTGTGGGGTGCCACTGAAACAGTAATTAAGGGAACATTTAAAGCATTAAGTGCCTATATCAAAAAAGAATGATCTTACATTAATGACCTCAAGCTTCCATCTTAAAAAAAAAAACTAGGAAAAAAAAGCAGAGTAAACCCAAAGTAAGCAGAAGAATAAAGATCCAAGTAGAAATCAAGAAAACATGTAAAACAGAAACCCAGCAGAGAAAAATTAATAAAATCAGTAAGCCTACACCAAAACTCTTTCTAAGGAGATCAATAAAATTGATACATTTAAAGCCACACTCATTGTAAAAAAAGGAACACAAATTATCTATATCAGGAATGAAAGAGGTGACCTCATTATAGAATCTAGAGATATTAAAAGAATAATAGGTGAATATTACTAACAACTATATGCCAATAAATTCAACAGCTTAGAGGAAATCAACAAATTCCTTTAATGACACAAACTACCAAAGGTCAGTCAAGAAGGCATAAAAGTTCTGAATAGCCCTTTATCTATTAAAGAAACTCAATTGGTAGTTAAAAACTTCTCCCACCCCCCCCCATCCCCAACACACATAAAACCTCTTATGGCCAACTTGCCTTCTGTGGTAAATTTTATCAAACACTTCAGAAAGAATACCAGTTATACACAACCAGGAAATTGAAGAGAAAGGACTGCTTTCTAACTTGTGCGATAAGACCAGTGTCAGTCTGATACCAAAAATAGACAAAAACGTTACAAGAAAGCTACAGATCAATATCTCTCATGAAAATAAATGCAAAAATTCTCCAAAAAAATTAGCAAATTGGATCCATGATGTTTGATCATAGAATTTATTCCAGGAAATTCAGGTTTGGCTTAAATATTCAAAAATTGATCAATTTTTATTTATTTTTTTAAATGAAGTATCGTCAACATACTATATTATATTAGTTTCAGGTGTACAACATTGTGATTCAACATTTATATACATTATGAAATGATCACCATGGTAAGTGTAGTTGACCATGGGTCAACATACAAAGTCATTGCAATATTATTGACTATATTCCTGGTACTATCCTTTATATTCTTTGACGTATTTATTCTAAAACTGAAGTTTGGGAGCACCTGGCTAGCTCAGTCAGTGGAGCATGCAATCCTTAATCTTGTGGTCACGAGTTCAGGCCCCACGTTGGCATGGAGTCTACTTTAAAAAAAATTGGGGTGCCTGAGTGGCTCAGTCAGTTGAGCGTCCAACTCTTGGTTTCAGCTCAGGTCATAATCATAGGGTCGTGAGATCGAGCCCCACATCAGGCTCTGTGTTCAGTGAGGAGTCTGCTTGGAATTATCCCCCTCTTCCTCTCCCTCTGTCCCTTCTCCCACTTGCTCTCTCTCTCTCAAATAAATAGATAAATCTTTAAAATAAATAAATAAATAAATAAATAACATTAAAAAAAGAAAACGGAAGTTTGTACCTCTTACTCCTATTTCACCCCACCCCCTTCTGTTCTGGCAACCACCAGTTTGTTTTCTATATTTATGACTCTTGTCTCTATTTTGTTTTGATTTTAGAATCCATGTGTAATAAAATCATACAGTATTTGTTTTTCTCTGACCTATTTCCCTTAGCCTAATACCCACTAGGTCCATCCGTGTTGTCATGAATGTCAAGATTACATCCCTTTTATGGTTATGTAATATGCCATTATGTATATATCCATTATATATATACAACAAATATATATATTTTATATATATATATCTCACGTCTTTATCCATTTATCTATCAATGGACACTTAGGGTGCTTCCATATCTTGACTATTGTAAATGATGCTGCAGTGAGCACAGGGGTGCATATGTCTTTTCAAATCAGTGTTTTCATTTTCTTAAGATAATTACCCAGAAGTGGAATTGCTGGATTGTATGGTATTTCTTTTTAATATTCTATTTATTTATTTGAGAGAGAGAGAGCACACGAATGGTGGAGAGGGGCAGAGAGAGAGGGAGAAGCAGACTCCCCGCTGAGGAGGGAGCTTGACAGGACTCAATCCCAGGACCCTGAGATCATGACCTGAGCCAAAGGCAGACGCTTAACCGACTGAGCCATGCAGGCGGGCCTGGTATTTCTATTTTTAATTCAAAAATTGATTGATTTAATTCACCATCTTAACATCCTCAAAAAGAGAAACCTCAATAGATATGAAAAAGCATTTGACATAGTCCAATATCCATTACCAATAAAACTCTTAGCGAAATGAATTATAAAGGAACCTCCTGAACCTAACAAAGGGCATCTAAACCCAAAAACAAAAAAGCAAAACAACCATAGCTAACATCATAATTACTGTTAAAAAATTGAATGATTTCCTCCCTAAAATCAAAAACAAATCAATAACAAAATACTTATGTCTGCTATCACACCATCTATTTAATGTTGCACTGGTAAGTCTAGCCAGGGCAATCAGTCAAGAAACAACATAGTCATCCAGATTGGAAAAGAAGAAGTAAAACAAACTGTTTATTCCCAATGATCCTCTATGTAGAAAATTCAGTGGGTTTTTCAAAAACGTTACTAGACTAATAACTGAATTAATCAGTGTCACAGGATTACAAGATCAATGTAAAAAATAAATTGTAGTCAGAAATCTCCAGGCCCACCTGGCTTTATTGGAAAATTCTAACAAAATTTAAAAAAGAAATAACTCCAATCCTACACAATCTCTTCCAGAAAATAGAAAAGGAAGGAACATTTCTCGGTTCATCTTATGAAGCCAGCATTACCTTAGTACCAAATCCAGGCAAAACAAAACAAAACAAAAAAAGAAAAAGAAATAAAATTACAGACCAATTTCCCTAATTAAGACAGATGCAAAACTCCTCAACAAAATATTAGCAAATTGAACTCAGTAGTGTGGAAAAATAGTAAGAGCATTTGCAAATCACATATCCAACCACAGACATATCCAAAAGTATATTAAAAACTCTATGCAACAGAAAGAAAATGAGCAATTCTATGGAAAGATGGACAAAGGCCTTGAGCAGATAATTCATCAAATAGGATAGACTAATGGCAACTAAGGGCATGGAAGGATGCCCAACATCAGTGGTCATTAGAAAGATGCAAATTAAAACCATGATGAGATACCACTACCCACCTATGAAATTATCTAAAATTAAGAAGTCTGAACATGTTAAGTGTTGGTAGGGACAGAGAAATTCAAATTCTCACGCACTGTCGGTGGGAATATCAAATGTTACAACCACTTTGGAAAACAGTTTGGCAGTTTCTTAAAACGTTAACCATATGCCTACATATGACTCAGCCATTCCACTCAAGGTGGGTTTATTCAAGAGAAAAGAAAACATGTGTCCATACTTGGACACAAATGCAGCTTTATTTGCAGTAGCCCCAAACTGGAAATAGCCCCAATGTGCATCCATGGGAGAATGGATAAACAATTGTGGTAAATTCATAAATAGAGTACTATTCAGCAACAAAAAGAAAAGAAATCTCTCAAAATAATTATGCTGAATGTAAAAAAGGAGACATAAAAGAGCCTATAAAAGAGGCTTTGCCCATTTATATGAACTTCTAGGAAAATGCAAGCTAGAGTGGGAAGGAAGATTGCCAAGGGGCATAAAAGACTTTATGGGTGTTCAACGTGTTCATCACCTGGACTGCCATGGCAATGTCATGGGTGTACATATATATCAAAACTTATCAAATTGTACATTTTAACTATGCATAGTTTATCTAATGCCAATTATAGCTCAATAAAGCTGTTTTAAAAGTTAACTGCGTATTTCTCTGTTCCCTCAACAGTCTGTCCTGCTTTGGCATCTGCTGATGGTAGTTCTTTCAATATCTCACAAGTTTTGATTTTAAAATTCTGCCTGTGTTTAGAGGCAGATTTTAAAATTCTGCCTGTGTTTGTTTCCTCTAGGGGTCCCTGGGTGGCTGAGTCAAACATCTGACTTTAGCTCAGGTCATGATCTCAGGGTCCTGGGATCGAGCCCAGTTGTCGGGCACCCCACTCAGCAGGGAGTCTGCTTCTCCCTTTGCCTCTCCCCCTGCTCATACTCTCTCTCAATAAAATCTTTTAAAAAAATGAAATAAAATGAAATGCCTTTTCCTCTAAAACAACTTTTGCTAATTGCAGCCCCAAATGACTCACCTCTGCATTCTAAATAACCGTTAGATATGTAAATAAAAAAAAAACTACCTTGAATCATAAATAATTATAATTTTAATGGATTATATACTCCTAGAAGTCTTATACAGTTTGGAATACCAATTACACCTGATACCAAAAAAAAAAAAAAAGATAGTATCTGGTAGGTGTTCATAATTAAAAAAAAAAAAGACTAAAAAATGGAGTCAACACTTTTAATTGCTTTGTGCCAGGAACTACGGAGAATGTTTTGAGTGCTACCTAATTTAAATCTCACAAAAACCTTATGTCTGAAGTAAATATAATCATCCCCATTCACACATTCTCGCTTAGAGAAATTGAGTGATTTGCTGAAGATGGTATGACGAATAGTTGGTAAAACCAGAAGTTGACCCAGGACTGTTGTTTACAACTACTAGGTGATGTGGGGACCTGTTTGAGATCAGCTAACCAGTGACAGAGCCCCAGTTAGAGGGCATGGCTCCATTCTCACTGGCTCCTCATCAGGCCTTCTTTGAGGTCAACTGCTTGAACCCTCACCCAGCCATTCTCTCATCTCAAGCTAATGAGAAATCCCATGGCTCAGGAGTCACAGTCTCTCTCCACATCTCCAAAATGTCCTTGACATGCGTAAGAATCCAAAAAACCCGCCAAGGATATTCAAACCTTGGCTGTTTGCTTCCCTGTTGACTTCCTCCTTCCACTGTATTAATATTCAAGCCCTCCTATCATCTTTTCTTGGGACATCCCAGCTGCCTTTCCAATTTCCCACTGCACTTGTAATCCCATAATCCTTGCTCCCCAAAGAAACTTAAATTGATTTTTTTTTAAGATTTTTGTATTTTTTTTTTACAGAGAGAGAGAGAGCAGGAGCCAGAGGGGCAGAGGGAGAGAGAGAATCCCAAGAAGACTCCTCACTGAGCGTGGAGCCCAACATGGAGCTCAATCCCAGGACTCTGAGATCATAACCTGAGCCAAAACCAAGAGTCAGACGCTCAACTGACTGAGCCACCCAGGCACCCCTGAAATTGATTTTATATTGATTATATAAGATAATAACTAACACTGTGAATTACTTGTTCATCCTTTTTTTGAATATGTATATTGAGGCCATTTTGATATATGTTAATAACTTTTAGATTCATGGAAATTGAGGAATTTCAGATCTATTAGATGTTAGCTAGTCCAACTTCCACCCACTATAGGAGTCAACTGAAAAACACCATAAAAAAAAAAAAAAGTTTTTTAACTTGCTTACTTGCATTATTTCCAGACCTGTGGGATGGCTGGGATGACCCGGAAGATAATTTTCTAGTCCCAGAGGATGTACTACCTCAAAAGTGACTCATTTGGTGGTAGATTCACTGAATCTTACATTTCAGAGATCTTTGCATGTACGACCCTTTTGAAGACTTTGTACCAAATTTCAGGTTCATAATATTGTGTTCTTTTTTCTTAAATAAGGCCCACCAAACTAAATAATCTAGGGGCCCCTGAACTCGTCTTATTTTTGGAAAAAGTGACGTAGTCTCTATCCATCAGTAGCCCCATCTGGCTTCTGGAGCTCCAGAGAAGATGTCTTTCCTGATTCTACATGATCAACTTTCAAATCTTTTTTTTTTTTTTTTTTAAAGATTTTTTATTTATTTATTTGAGACAGAGAGAATGAGAGAGAGAGAGCACATGAGAGGGGGGAGGGTCAGAGGGAGAAGCAGGCACCCTGCCGAGCAGGGAACCTGATGCGGGACTCGATCCAGGGACTCCAGGATCATGACCTGAGCCGAAGGCAGTCGCTTAACCAACTGAGCCACCCAGGCGCCCAACTTTCAAATCTTTTAAGACAATCAGCAATACACAGAAAGTTTGTTTCTATTATCTCATGATAATTGTTTTCCAGATTAGTAGTATCTATTAAGCCCTCTTCATATGATAAACTCTGTGCAATCTTGTTACATAAACTATCTCATTTAAATCTGCACATCTACCCAGGAGGGAAGAGCTATGATTCCCATTTTATGAATGAAGAGAGTGAGATTTGAAAGGGTTGTATAACACGTCCAAGGTCATACAGCTCACACATGAAGCGGATTATTACAAAACCCATGCATTCAACAGCTATATCATATTATGTTCTCAATTTTTTCTTCTGAACACACTCCTGCCTGTATGTGTGGGTGTGGGGGGCTTGGAGAGGGTGGGTGGGTGGGTGTATGTTTCTAAAGTGTGAATTCCATGCCACCTTTTTGGAAAGGATTTGTTACTACTTATCAAAAATTGTAAATGTACCCTTTGACCCAGAAATTGTGTTTTTGTGGATCGACCCTAAAGACATGAACAAGTGTCCCCATGTAGGCGGCTGATGAAGGAACTTACAGAACACCTCTAAATTTTGATGTCTGTGATTTAGAACCAAAAAGCAATTTTCCAAAAGTAATTTCTTTTGTGGAAGAAAATTACCTATGTCTATAAAATGTTTTGGTTTAGAAGAAAACACTCCAAACCGTTCCTATCAGTGAGCCACAGGGAACAGGAAAGGGGGTGTAAAGTTGCAGACACTCCAACTATTTATTTCTCATAGTTTTGTACTATTTGGTTTTTTACTATGAGTACATGTTACATTTATAATAAATGATAGCTTTTATTGCTCCAACTGTGCTCTCACCAGCTCAGAGAACAATACGTCACCAAGCACTGAACATCACATCCATTAGTCCCACTTAACTTTGCATTTGATGTTTTGTCCGCCCACAGTTGGTTTCTATTGAACTTGCCATCAGTTAAGACACCTAGGTCTTTTTCACAGAACCTGAAAGTGGTGTGGGTAAAATTGCAAAAGATAAAAATCCATTCCAATTATTGTTACTTCTCGTTGAGAACAGACTTAAGACAACAGGAAACCTTGGCTTTTTCATTTGTTCATGAACCAACCCACATCCTCGTTTTCTATTGATGATGTTTACAGTTTTCTTGAGTTGCCCGAGGTTCGGAGTCCCTCAGGGAAGGGAACAAGGACAGGTGGGTGGTGTGCAGATACATCTATTCAACAAGACTTCAGGGTATTTCAATTAGCTTGTTTTTTATAAATGTAATGCTTTTCCCTAACCCTACAGACAATTGGTGTTGATGGATTCTTGTGGATCCTTTCAGAGTTTTGTATGCATATTCACAGGAGTATTTTTTTAAACTATATGAACTGGTATGCAACTTCTTTTTTGTTAAGACCTTAACACTGGATCTTGCATATCTTTCTCTTTCTTTCATGCAGATCATTCTTCCCAAAGACAGTACTGTCTCAATAATGTTTATTTAAACTCTTGACCATCAGTCTTTGCGTGTATGTGGGAAGAAGCGTAGAAAGGGGAAGGATATGTGTCTCCTGAAATTTCAGAAGGCAAGGAATACTGGAAGTCCGTCTGCTCAAAAATATATGTCCCCAGTACTCCACTAACTGGACAGCCATTTATTTTATTTTATTTTTTTAAAAGATTTTATTTATTTATTTGATAGAGAGAGTGAGAGGGAACAGTAGAGAGAAAGAGAGAAGCAGGTTCCCTGCCAAGCAGGGAGCCCGATGCAGGGCTTGATCCCCGGATCCTGGGATCATGACCTGAGCCGAAGGCAGACGCTTAACCATCTGAGCAACCCAGGCACCCCTGGAGAGCCATTTAGGTGGATTGACTCTTCCTTTAGGATGTAGATGTTGTTCGGCAGATTACCTTCATGTCACAGCCCGGAATGCACCTGGGCGGCAGCAGCCTTATCTCGGGCATTCCTGGAGGTCCCCTCCCATTCACACAGTCCACCAGGTTCTCGTCTCAAGTCCATGGCTCCCCCCACACCCTGGACTGTTACTCCATCTCTTAGCAATCTGCCTCAGTCCCTTGCCCTTGTTTGGGCAGTGCTTTTGAACTCCCTTCCTTCCATCTGACTCCACTCTCCCTATTGTCCATTTTGGCAAATTCAAATCTCTAGGGAAAAGACCCTCTCCTTACCAGACTTACCCTTTAGGATCCACTCAGTCCAGGTTAGCCCCAGGAGACCATTCTTTAACATTCGGGGGTGTTGGAGGGTTGGATGACATACAGGGTTGATGGACCATTCGCAAGCATCCATTTGTGCCAATTGTTTGAGAAGGACTTGGTGAATTTGAGTTTAGGGTCTAGGGAGTCTGATGTAATTTGAACTTTTGGATAATGAGAACACTCAGGTAGGTGGGATGTAGAATGTTAGATAAAGGGCAGAGCACAGTCCTAGAAGGGAACAAGGAGGAAGTAAGAGAGGTAGGCCAAGACTTTGGCATGTTTTGTAATTTTGGTGGAACTTGGGTGGTGGCTGGAATAATTCCTTAAAAACTCTTTCATGCAAATACCATATTGATGTATTTTTGGTTCCTTAGGGTGTCAGTGTCTGAATTTTAGATGTCAGAACTAGGATGGGGTTGTAACAGTAACATCTACCACGTGTCAAGGGCATGCAGGATATAGATGTAGGCATGTGCAAAGTGCATCACTAGTAGTAGATCTCATTATTCCCAGAATCTAGAACAGTCTCTGGCATAGTTGACTATGAAAAAGATTTATTGTCAAATCAATGAGTAAATCAGCCCACATGTAGTAAATGCTGTGGTTAGGATTCAAACCTATATCTGTCTGATTTCAAACTTCTTATAGCCACTGTGTTATACTGCTTCTCTCAAAGTCTTCTCTCAATCTATCTCATGTTAGCTGGTTGATTCTGATCCAGGCTAGCCAAATATCCTCTGATTAAATTCTTGAATTTAGTC